>NC_133931.1:64241954-64336954 GCF_031877795.1 Strix aluco | reverse complement strand
ATTCTGTAACTCTCCAAGATTCTTTTTAAGCCAAATGCAGGAAGCAATCAATTAACTAAGTTTTTCATTCCCATCCAGTTAAACTAGTAATGTTAGGTTTCAGTTGAAAAGCTCAAAATTATTTGCAAGAAGCAGTAAAAAGGTGATGACAAGGCTTGATGGCCAGACCCAGCACATTACCCTCCAGTGGTTGCAGGTAGCCTGTCTGTGTATCCGTATGTACTACCAGCACCTCGAACTGGAAATCTTTCTGTGAGGCAGTCACTTACAGAACTCATTCTTTCAGAACATCAGTAAGTTATTACTAGATGATTGCATACATATATGTATGTATGACACATCACTTTCTGATTTTTGCCACTTGTTTTCCTAAAATCTGCTGTAACATTAACTGAATCTTTTACTTTGCAGGTAAAAGGTAGTATTATACGAAACATGCATATGAAATAGGTGCTATCAGCAATTTCTCTACTGAAAGAAAAATGTTTCAAAAGAAGGATTAACAGTTCAATTAAATAGAACAGGGTTGGACTGAAGGACTTAATTCACTTCTAGTTTTACATTCAAAATAGAAATATCAGGACAATGCAATTTATTACAAAACCATTTTCTAAAGAGTATGCAGAACATCAAACCCACATTCAGGAAAAACCTGGGTCCTTTTTTTTCAGACCTCAACAAGGCCTTCCAATGACATATCATGCAGTCTTGTCTATTTTATGATATTTATACCACACATTAGTAGCAGCTGATATTCCAAAATTCACAGGGGCTTATACAAGCATACTGAATGACAGGCACCTAGGGAATTCCTCTTTTTATTTCAAAGCAGTTGTGTGAAAAATAGACAAATTCTAGAAGTATACTATCTTCCAACATTATTTGAAAAAGCATCTCAAATACATTCAGGCTGCTATTACATAGCGATAGGTATTTAGTTACAGCTGTTGCTATCAAGTTAAAATTGTTACACAGCTTTTCCAATCAATATCATTTGCAAATTATATGATCTTCATATGATGTTACTAGCTTACAGTGCTACACTGATCCCATTTTTGAAGCACATGAAAAAAAAATGCCAGAACAACCTTACAAAAACCAAACATATTATTAATGACCTTTACAGAAAATATTTTCTAACACAGATTCCAGCTCAGCAAATGTTTGTGCTCCAAGTAATTTTATATATATGAATGATCCTATTTGACTCAATGGGATTACTCATAAGCAAAAAGATATTTCAGAGGCAACTTATTGTTTAAAATTCATAAAATGAGGTAATTAAACAACTGTCAGTAAAAGCCTTTCTGTGGTAAACTTATATTAAAAAAATAGTTTAAACAGATGTATCAGATAGAATTCTACTTAACAAAGTCTTATATACTATAAAATGCATGTTGTACAGTACTAATGGTGTCCTGGAAAAAAAAAATCTCTAAAGAATAGTTAAATATATTTTTCATATGAAAAACTTCTAAATCCAGAGTTGTACTTATTAGTGGCAAAATTCAGTCTCACTGATGAATCATTTAGTGATTTTATTTTTATTTTCTTGCTCGTATTTTTATGTGTGTATGTATGTATATATTTTACACTTAGTAATGAAACATCTCTGTTCATTCTGTGTTTTGCCACAATTCACACCTGAATAACATCACGATGTAACAGAAATTAGAACTTGGCACCATTAACACTACTGATGCATTCACCTTGTCCTCAACCACATTGTCTCCTAGACACAATAAAGGTGTAGCCAAAGATTTATCCTGCCAATAAGAAATAGTTATAGGTCCCATGAAGATTACTGACACTGAAGTACCAAATATGTACTGGCCTTGGACTTAGCAGATAACATGCCAGTTTTGAGACACATTCAAGTTGACAATAAATCAGTATCACAGTTCTAATAACAGGAAAAAATACCTTAGAGGAATTTTTCTGTTAAAACATTCCACTTTTGATTTAGCTATTAAATGGTAATGATCATAATGGACTAGGCAGGAGTGTTTTTTGTGACTGAAATGTGCAGACATTTTACTACAGGGCTATTTTTTTAAACTTCTGTGATTTTCAACTCCACAGTATTCTCCCCTTAAACCAATTTTTTCTTCCAAAAAAAAAGAAAATAATCAAAATGAAAGATGTTTTAGTAGTAATCTGATTATGAATTATACTTGTTTTCTGTAACTGCACATGCAAACACTTCCACAGTCTCCCTTTTGTGCATACAAAAAAGCAATAGTTATGGGTTATGGAAAGCTAGAGAAAGCAAGGCACTTACTAAATTGTAAATGTATTTTTCCTCTCCCTCTCAGAACTCTCTCAATGTTTGTCACCAGAAATTCTTTTCTGAGAAGTTTGTTAAAAAGGGTACCAGTTTCTCAGGATGTATGGGTTATGACTATTTTTTCAAGCACGCTTTTGAACTTATTTCAATTTTCTGTTTTTGATGATAGTCATGCTGACAACTTTTTTTGGTCCATCAAATTCTGAAGTACAATTACATGAATTTACTTTTAATAAATTACCATCTTTGCATATATCAGTCAAACCATGAAGACTAAACACTTGCAAATAAAATGCATTATTAATTTAATTGTCACAGCCTATTTAGCTAGCTTCTATTAGTATTTGCTATAATATGCAATGTATCAGAGGGCAGAATCAAATTCAAAACATAAAGAATAAACTGATTATATTGTCCTAGAGAAATTAAAAAATAGCAAGCTTGCAAAATTATAATCAAGGCATTAATGTTTTAAATAGGTAAGAAAAACTATGTAACTTAATTTATAATATGTTTATACCCAAAGTGATGGTTAAACATGCTGAAGAAGGATTTCTTTGGTTCCTAAAGCCATTAAAAGGCATCAAACTCTCTCATAATAGGAAGGGAAAGGTGGAAAGGAAAGCAACAGTGTTTTGACACTTACAGCACTAGATCATGTGGCTTCAACATCCACCATCACCAGTGAGGGACTGCTACTAGACAATTATATTTTTGTTGTAGCTCTGCCACTACTATTTGATGCTGCTCTACGTTAAGTTGAAGTGCCAGCTAAAAAGGTATTGTAGATAAGAAATATTCAAAAGATGGGTGAAGAAAATGCAAAGGAAGAGAGTATGAAGTCACTCAAATATCACTTGTTTATGATGGCCTGGGGGTACAGCTGCAACAGCCTGCGTTAGTAGACGGGACTGGGAGGTTGCGGGCCTTAGCTGGGTTCTCTGCTCCTCAGGCAGCCGAGGCTACAAGGGCTGTGAACCTGCCACCGCATGGAGGGGCAGCAGGGGAGGGACCCCCCTTTCTCCCCCTCCTCTTCAAGCCACACTGGCAGGCCAGCCAGAAAGCCTTTGAGGAATATGGGAAGAAACGGGGAAAATGGAAACAGCCAGAAGGCTTTCAGAAGAAACACGCAAACAAAAGCCAGCAACAACCGATTTAGATTATAGCATCCTGCTTGTTTAGGAATTCATTTCAAGATGAGGATCGCTAAAAATATGCCTCTCAGGCTAAGATACTATATTTAGAAATCTATTGTATGTATCCTTTATTGCGCACATATTCAGTAGGGTAACGCAAGTTATCTCTCTGTTGTATTTATGACAATTATACAGTAAGTACCCCCTTGTAAAAGAACACATTGGTACTGAATGCTTCCAGTTACAAAATAAGCCACCAGAGCAAAACATTTTTTGTAATTGTTGTGTTATGACAAAAGATAACCAGCAAAAATTTTAATATGATATCTGCTTTGGTGAAACTAATTGTTGTTTCGATACATCATTCTATATTTTAGATGAAATAGAGTACCTTAAAACTCTTTTAAATAACCATATGTTAGGGAAATTCTGGTTAAGCACTTTGTAGAGGAAATCTCATTAAAAATATAAGCACCACTTAAATAGGTGTTTAATCAAACATAAAGTGTATATGGTGTGTTAATTTAAAACTCTACTCTTAGGTGACTTGGTGATTTAAGTGTGACCAACTTGTAAGGAAAGGGTCTGGTTGACTACCATTTCCAGCATCTTTAACAAGAAATGAACATGACCTAGAAAGAGTTTTGCAGTGTTCTTCTACAACTCCTAGATATCATTTATTTTTCCCTTCTTTCATATCAAAACTAGAAATACTCTTTATGAAAGCCTACAACAGAAAAATGAGTTATAAGGCAGTAGTACTTGAAACAGTATCAAGTACCCAGCAATGATCCCTGCAGGTAGGATACCTCCATCTACCCAGACTGAAAGAGAACATGTAATCTTTTAGGTATCCAAAAAACATTAAGTTTCTAGTTGCCCAAAAAAATTCAGCGAAATAGCAACAATTATGCCACAGTGTGCCTAATAAATCTGAGGCAAAATCTGTTTATCTGCAAACACACTGCCATTTCGCTTGTAATACAGTTACATTTTAAACCATAGAAAAAATAATCTGCTTGCAAAAAAAGTTTAAAAATTAATAACTGTACACAGATTGAAAAAATAAATTATTTCATTTTAAAAACACTCAAAACACCAAATCTCTGTTCCTGCCCAGGAACACTGAGGAAACTTTCTTTCTGATTCCTCTGTGGCTTTGACCTTAGTGATCAACATAAATCTCAGAAAGTCATTTTATAAACCTATGAGCATCAAGGCCAGCAAGGAGAAGAAAAAAAAAAAAAATTATTTTTGTACTTGGATGAACAATTACAACTATGGGAATTTTGAGAAAATAGTATCACCTGAAAAAACATACCCAAAAAGGTGCAATTCCTACACCTTTTATATAGAATGGCTTTCTACAGCAATTTTTCTATTGACATCCACAGACATGTCATAAGCACAAAGCTGGCAGAGCACTTAAGCATGTTAACTCCCTCTGTTGTTGGAGAGCTAAAAGTCAGGTGACTTCATTTTGGGTAAGCTAAATATTCCAGATAAGGTCTCCACTTATTGCATAAGGCAAAATCAGAAAGAATTTTAAAGTAGTTTACCTTTCTTTGGGTGTGCCAACTCCATGCTTGCCCAGTAAATGAGTATTCAAATGCTTCTTCATCACAAACGCCACCCTACCAAACAAACAGAAAACCCAGGAAGGTTATTTTTTTTTTAAATACACAGTATTTTTCTCTTTTGAGCATAGCCTTGAGCATATTTTATTAAAGGCGAACTTTTAAAAACCCCTCTAGACTACGATTTAAATCTGGGAGTCCATTCTGTAACAGGTTTTCTTCAGATTGCAGTCACTTGGCTATTTTTCTTACAAATAAGTAACCACAACCATACATCACTGGTCAAAGAATGGAAAACCTGTTTCTGCTTCCCTTTGGAAATTAGAACATCTAATACAATATACCAATAGCTTAGTCTATTTTACCTAAATATAATTTCTTAATTTTATAAACCAATACAGTTAAAGTTACAACTTTGAATTTATTTAAGCTTAATGAGCCCATCCTGCAACCCTTCTTCATACAAACAGTTCCATTGTTTTTAATGAATAACACAAAAATACAGCAAGATCAGATGCTTTAATCACAGCTTGTGTCTGGTCAAACTTCATTGTTTTAATTATTTAAAGAGATTACATGGAAACAAACTAATAGCCTTAGTTATTTTATAGCCTTGTGAAAAAATGGATAGAAAAGGTGAAGCACATGCTCATGAATACACTTTGAACAGGAATATTGTTCAAACTGGCAAAACACTGCTGAAAGCATCAAGAGCAGCAACAAAATATATGCTACCTAGCATTATGTCTGTACTAAAGAAAACACAGATAATTTACTTTAATTTTGGTGACATACATAATGAAACAGATAGGAGCCTATCAAGTACCATTCTTCTGCTGATAAGACCATAACATCAATTTAATTATGTCATGTGACTGCTTCAAACAATTTAGATATCAGACTGAAGCTTCAAACTAAAATGGTTCTCTCGATAAGCAAAAATTTTACTGCTGCAACTTTCAGTGTGAAAAGGGCTTGCAAACATTTTTGTTAATTATGTATTACAGCTGTCCTTCATAAAGTTAATTACTAATAGCTGAAAGGCAATAGACTCTATTTGCATATGTACATGAAAGGCATGACATATGCAAAAATATGATTTTAATTAGCATTCCATGATATGAAGGGCTACAAATCAAACTGGCATGTTATAAGATTTTTAACATTAAATGCTGAATTCATCTGGACGTGTTTGCAATAATGGACAATGGAAGGACTGTAAAACACTAGCACTATGGGCTCTAAGAGCCACAAAAGCCAAGAGACAGTTTTTTTCCTTTACAAATATGTTCATGTAGCTTCTCCATGTCTGATCTACTTTGGGCACTTTCACATTATTATAGAGAATCTCTCTTGTGCATCCCTTAAGGTGTAAGAACATAATTCTGTCTTATTTAAATGATAGTGATTTCTTCTTTTTTTACAAAAAGACATTAAAAATATCTTAAATACTTCTCCCTACACAATTTATAAGTATGGCATCATAATCATTACAACTGTGAATAATCTATCACACCGTTACCATCATTACTATGCAAGTATCATCAGAATTACTGTACAAAGGGAAAATAATTGTAACAAAATAAAAAAACCTGTTCTAGTAACAGCATAAGGCATTCAAAACATACCACCCTTGTTTTTCAGCAGAAATACTATCCATTTCCACATAGACATGAAAGGTACCAAACAGATTTTAATTTAGTAATACCTGTATTTCCTGTTACAAACCTCCATTCTCCAGCTCCTCTAAAACAAAAATAAACCCAAAGATAGTACTGTGAAAGGGCAATGTGCAATTGAAGTTGTAAAGGCATACTTTGCTATTTACGTGGAATATAAAGATCTCAACCAGCTACACAGGATTTCCAGGGAAGTTTTTTTTTTTTCATCTGAGCCCATGTACTTGGAAGCTTCCAAACAAAAGCTGAACATTTCTTATACTGCGCAACTGCAGGGGGCACAGACAGACATACCTTTCTGCAAAATCAAAGACAAAGGCCTTGTTACTAATGTGAAGCAATTAATCTCACGTTAGCTGCCTCCTCTCTGTTGTATCTAGGTTCTAAGTAACCATTTTGCTGCTGTTACACAGCACAAATAAAATGAAGACTGACTCAGTAAGCGTCTCAGTGCCTACTAACATTTTAAGCCTTTAATCTAAGGCTTGAAGACTTAAGACTTGAGGAGTGCAGAATGCCTCCTTGCAAGCCTGGAGTGCTCAGCATAGCTCAGGAACAGCTCCCAACCTTACAAAATCAGGCCTTAAAAATAAAAGCAAAGTTGCATTTTCTCAAGAAATTGAGAGCAAGATTAAAAAATATTACCAGAGACAGCCCTTATTGAAACAAAACATTTTTTTCCTCAGAATTGAGGCAAAGTCTAAATATCTTGGTTTGGATGCTGAGTTTGAGGACAACCAAAAAAGGCGGGGGGGGGGGGGGGGGGGGTGGAGAGAGACACAAGTGTGGGAACCATTTGTTTCTGTTTAGTAAACACTGCAGGTAATTTTAAGAGAGAGGTGGTAACAAAAAGTGTTTCTAAGCAATTACTGTTTTAATAGTCAAAAAATATTGGTTTACCTATGCTATTTACCTCTGCTGAGGTAAATCAATTATTCCTAAAATACTGTCCTAGACATGACTTAGCCTTGGTCTTTTCAAATGAATTTTAAGGGAAGTCCAGGTGGCACCACTAAGAACTCAAGGAGTGAATGCTTGCAAGATATGTTGCTCTAATCCACCTTCAAATCAAAGGGAATCTTTCCATCAGCTGCAGTAAGCACCAACTCAAGGCTTCACATATTTTTTCATTCTAGTGGAAATAGAAATTATTAAATGCTAGAAATTAACTGGTTTTAGAAACACATCAAAAGGGAGTAGGAAAAACCTGTAACTGCTATAATCTACTCTTTCCAATACCTGCAAACCAGGCCAGACTAGATGCCTGGAACCAGTTTTACAAACTCTGATCTGGACATACTCATTCCCAATCTACATGAAGATAAGAAGTCACAGCCCAGCTGCTCTCCTAAGGGTCAGGTCTTGAAAGGCAGGAATGTCTAGCATATACATCCAAGTCATGGTCACTGGGAGCTCCCTCCATTCATTGGGGAGACTGCTTCTAGAAGCCTCCTCTTGCAGTGGAAAAAGGTAGGATTTCATTTGCTTGCAGTGGTATTCTGTCAGTTTACCTTTTTTATTGATTTGAAACTACTCTGACTCCAAACTAGCAACATCCTCTGTCTTATACACTCTATGTTCAAACTTCAGGATAAATTAAAGACAAGTTGAAAAATGACACAGAGCTTTAGAACAGCATTCACACTCCCTATGGACATTTTTTTGAACATACACTATAAATACAAATAACTTTCAAACATAAATATATGAGCACCTTTCCTAAAATGAGTTTGCAGAATATTCTGTTTTCAGTTTAGAAGAGCTGTGGCTTGTCCACTCATATTCCATGGCAGTCTTCAAAAAGTACTTGGACTCACTCTGAGAATGTCTGTAACTGATTTAGGATCCTCTAAAAACTTGTCTTCAGTTATAAAAGCACATTTCAATGTACAAAAGAAACAAAGGGACTTCTAATTCTGGGAATAAAGAAACATATTGGACAATCTTTACTTCCACTTTTTATTCTAGTGTAATACAAGTTCTTCAGCATGTACAATGTTTATCATCACAGTACCCAAGGAATATGAATAATCTGTCATGTATTGTCTGTTCTCTCATTTTCTCTGCAGGGAGAGAATTGTGCTCTGTGAAGTATCTTGTTTTGAGAGGGCAAAAGATTCTAGGGTTTTGAATCTATAATAGCTCTTTTCTTTTTAGTATGTACATCACTGTTAGCGAAAAGCCACGTTAAAAAAAACACACACATGCAAACCAAAACAAGCATTCTGGACCTTACAAGTCATGAAATCCATTATTTCCTGAGTGTTTACCAAGTGCTCAACCCTGGCCTAGTTCCAAGGAAGGAGCTACATCTTACCCCTACCAGAAGTCACTTGAAGCCATGTCAACAGACCAGTCATCTCGTATCAGCACATAACTGCTGAGGAGGACCAGCACGAGAATTTATTTTTGTGGGACTCTACAAACAAGGTATCCAGCAGCTGAAGAGCAATTTTAAATCACTTCTCAGTGGATACATTGCTCTCTGCAACTGCTCTTAGAGAATTTATCTTGCAGACAACAATGTTCAATGACGGCACAAAAGTCCAGGAGAATAACAATGAATATCTACCCTTTATTCATATTCTCAATATCCTTTACATCTCCTTTAAGCTGTCCAGAACCTCTTTATACATGAATTTAACTTTGAGAAAACAGGTAAGCTGCTGCATGACATGTGCAAGCACCAAGCACACAGGATGTTTTAAAAAGCTCCTTGAAGGTCTTTTATTAAAAAACAAACAAAAACCCACACCCACCCACAAACAAAACCAAAAACAAAAGGCAGAAGAGAGTGCTATTCATTTTAAATTATTAGTATTTAGTACTTGGCTTTATCATAGGTTTCATGCACTCAGAAAGGATAGAATGGTTTACCATTTTGGATAAATCACCTGGGAGATCTGACAGCTTCAAGGAATAATAAGAAAAAGGATCTCTTAAAACCTTTATACACCATCACAAAATATGAGGAAATAATATATTATCCTGTCTGCATTAGTTTTTGTTTTCCATGATCTGTGCTTCAATTTCTGTCACTGTATCTTCACCAGAGGCCACAAACCAGAAAAATCTAGACAAGCTGCACAGATGATGTCAGAAGAAGACAGTACATTCAGGCACAGAATTATAGAATGGTGTGGGTTGGAGGGGACCTTAAAGATCATCTAGCTCCAATCCCCGTGCCATGGGCAGGGACACCTCCCACTAGATCAGGTTGCTCAAACTCCCATCCAACCTGGCCTTGAACACTTCCAGGGAGGGGGCAGCCACAACTTCTCTGGGCAACCTGTTCCAGTGTCTCACCACCCTCACAGCAGAAGAGTTTCTTCCTTGCATTTAATCTAAATCTGCCCTCTTTCAGTTTAAAACCGTTACCCCTCGTCCTGTCACTACATTCCCTCATAAAGAATCTCTCCCTAGCTTTCCTGTAGGCCCCCTTTAGGTACTAGAAGGCCCCTGTAAGGTCTCCCCAGAGCTTTCTCTTCTCCAGGCTGAACAACCCCAACTCTTTCAGCCTGTCCTCACAGAGGAGGTGCTTCAGCGCCCTGAACATCTTCATGGCCCTCCCCTGGACTTGCTCCAACAGGTCCATGTCCTTCTTATGCTGGAGGCCTCAGAGCACACAGTACTTCAGGTGGGGTCTCACGAGAGCAGAGTAGAGGGAGAGAATCACCTCCCTTGACCTGCTGGCCACACTTCTCTTGATGCAGCCCAGGATACAGTTGGCTTTCTGGGCTGCGAGTGCACATTGCTGGCTGATAGTCAGTTTTCCATCCACCAACACCCCCAAGTCCTTCTTCACAGGGCTGCTCTCAATCCACTCATCACCCAACCTGTATTTGTGCTTGGGATTGCCCCGACCCACGTGCAGCATCTTGCCCTTGGCCTTGTTGAACTTCATGAGGTTTGCACAGGCCCACCTCTCAAGCTTGTCCAGGTCCCTCTGGATGGCACATCCCTTCCCTCCAGCGTGTCGACTGCACCACACAGCTTGGTGTCATCAGCAAACTGGCTGAGGGTGCACTCAATCCCACTGTCCGTGTCACCAACAAAGATGTTAAACAGCACCAGTGCCAACATCAACTCCTGAGAACACCACTCCTCACTGCTCTCCACTTGGGCATTGAGCCGTTGATCACAACTCTTTGACTGCGACCATCCAGTTAATTCCTTATCCACCGAGTGGTTCAGCCATCAAATCCATGTCTCTCTAATTCAGAGACAAGGATGCCGTATGGGACAGTGTCAAATGCTTTGCAGAAGTCCATGTAGGTGATGTCAGTTGCTCTTCCCTTATCCACCAACATTGTAACACCCTTGTACAAGGCCACCAAATTTACCAGGCACAATTTGCCCTTAGTGAAGTCATGTTGCCTGTCACCAATCACCTCCTTATTTTCCATGTGCTTTAGCTTAGTTTACAGGAGGATCCGCCCACTGATACAGAGAGCGACACCCCCTCCTTGTCTCCCCTGCCAGTCCTTCCTAAAGAGCCTGTCTCCTTCCATTCCAACACTCCAGGCACAGAAGCCATCCCACCACTTCTCTGTGATGACAATAAGGTCACAGCCCTGCAGGCATGTGCACATCTCTAGCTCCTCTTGTTCATTCCCGATGCTATGCATATTTGCATAGAGGCATTTAAGTTGGGCCCCCATGAAGCTGACTCACTGGCTGGAATCCCTTTGTGCTGCTCTTTAGGTGCTCTCCTGCTGACCTGTGATCCCCCTCCAGGCTCTGGGCATCTATTGGTGGCACTGGCATCAAGCTGGTAGGAGTGGGATGGATTGAGGTTCCCCTCCCCCGGCAACTTTAGATTAACACCCTCTTCACATAACAATATGGACTCAGTGGTTCTTATTACCTGAATGAACTACTCTATTTCAAGACACAGTAAAAAACAAATCTGCAAACCCTAATTGTTTGTAGTTGAATGAGTTTCACATGGAGTCATGCCAGAAGGGATATCAATCAGAAAGAAATAGCGCAGTTTCTCAAGGAATAAATATCATGACTCACATGTATTTCAGAATGTTCAATAAAAGTTGTATATGTAATTACAGATTTTTGCAGGTACTTTAGATTTGTACATGTTCTACACATAGAAGTAGAACTTCATATATTCAAATCAGCACTTAGTCAAATAGTATATAAACCGTCTATACGAGCTTAAAAAACTTAGTCTCAAAATGATACAAAAAGTTGCTACCCAAATCTCATCTCTCTATCAGCATTTTGTACTCAGCAGGTCAGCTTCAGGAACAAGAACATAGAGGAAAATGCAGAAATAGCCAGAAAGCAATAGTTTTCTATGAACAAGTAATCTTTTTTTTCATGCATCAAAAGTCTAAATTCCTGGGAATTTCTTCAAGTCCATCATTCATAGATGCTTGCTGATTCTGAAGGGTCCAAACTGGGGCGCTGATAACTCTCTTGCATGACTGCGCGCAAGGGACTCAATTTAAAAGAAAGTATCTGGCAGGGCAGAGTCTGGTGTGGAAGATATCCAGCAGTCTGAAAGGCTTCATGCCCTTTGTGACAAGATGTCAGGTTCAAGTAAATATCTGGCAGGGCGAAGTCTAGTGTAGAAAACATCCAAACATCTGGAAAACTTCATGCCCTCTGTGACAGGACGTCAAGTCCTAGAACCCTGCACAGGAAAGCTGAGGTTTTCTGCTGACTCATTTAGCAGCCAAATGAAGCAGGTCTTACTACTTCCAGATAACAGTTGTGGTTATTCTTAAGTTTAGGAAAAAAAAAAAAAGAAAAATCAATAACATTTCAGAAGGTTACCAAGTCATGCGTAATCACCCAGTCTGCAATGTTGAGAGTACTGTGATGCACTGCCTTATACTCCATGCTGACCCCATGTGTTAAAGAAGAATATGGCTATTTTATGCTCCACCCTTATTAACGCTGGTAATTAAACTGGAAAGTAAAACGCATACATTTGGCATATGTTGCTCCTTCCTCCTCATCTTCAAGTGTGAGCAACTTGGCAGACAGGAAAATGAAAACTTTTTCTCTTGAAAAGAGAAACCGAAAGAGGTAAATGAGGACAACTTTGTCATCATTAACAAGACGAGAACCACAGTACCACAGCAAGAATATCATGGTAATTCACAGAACCTAAAGGCTAACAAGTTTTACATTTCTGAAAATTATTAGCCTTTCTGCCTTAAGTTTGAAGGTGTTTTGTTTTGGATTTTTTTACAATTTTCCATTCAACAATCAGGTATGTTTCTTAACTATTTATTAACTTTTAAACTTTTCCATGGAGATGTTTGTTGCTGAAGTTCAAAACTCAACATTTTTAAAAATTCATTTTACGTCAATATGAAATCATCAGTGCCACAGACTACAACCTTCTCCTCTAAAAACAACCAATTTCATTTTTACTGTTACTTGTAATGAGCTAGCAATGAAGCCGAGGTGCCCAACAAAATACAATGAAGGGAGAAGACAACAACTTAGATTAGCGGAACCCTGTACACAGCTTGCACCCAAGGTAGACTTGAGTATCACAGCAGCTACTGTTCCTGACTTGCTTTGAACAGGATGACAGACAACAGGATTGTCAATGTGCTGTTCAATGACCTGCATCAATCTCAGGAATAATTTACAGCTATATCAGACAGATCATTATGGTTGAGTTGCACACTATCAATCAATCAGCTGTGTTGTTCCTGCATATTCCTGCATCTATCAACCAGAAGAGAGAGACATCCCTCAGTATGTTCTTGTTGCTTTCTGCCACCAATCTGCGTCCCTCAAGATGTGAAAGAATTATTAGCCACATGGCCATAAAGTAGTAGCAATAGGCACAATTATCTCTTCTTACATATTCTGGCAGAAGAAACCCGGGTACAAAGGAAGTGCAAACTAAATAAACCAGAAAACATCCTCTACTGTTCCTCTCGGGCTGGCTAGGAGATATCTTGCTATCCAAATGTGTCAAGTCCTCTCAACATCCCTCTTTTAAGAGATGCATGTTATGATATAAACCATCCAGGACAGAAATTTAGTATGTCATTGCAAGGACTGTGGCAAAAGAGGAATACACTGGCAGTATTTACATTATTTCCTCCCCCCATGAGGGAACTCACTTATTTGTTATTGTGTGCCTCACCTGAAGTTACCTTATTTTGTAACTGAAATCAGAAAGGTTTCCTGTAAGTTAGCTATAGGTCCATTCAATATCAGTATCATTTGTGTTGTTTTGGTTTTTTTTTTTAAATAAAAAAGTACCCTTCAATATCAGATGCAGGAATAAGTCAAGTCCAGAAAGTGATAACTGTTATTAACATAAAGATGAGAGGGAACTTAAGAGTGTAACTGGGAACTTTTAGATTTGGAGATACAATAAAAAGCCACTCACATAGCATACAGTGAATATGGCACAGTTTATGTGCACTGACAACAGTTTCCAGAGACCACACACTTTGCATCCTTAAAGGATGGAGAAGGCCATTCCACTCTTTAGGGCATAACTCTGCTGAAAATGGGACCTAGTCACTTCAAAAGAATCTTACGGTGGGGGGCTAAAAGTATATAAGGCCGGATTGCAAAGTTAAACATGCTGCATGGACAAATATTTCAGTAAATGATGCATCATGATACTATACATAAGAAATATAGGTTGGACCATATAAATAGAGTTTGGACCATATAAAAACACTGCTAATATACTTTAAGATGTACATGCATAAAAAGTGACAGAACAGGGCCCAAAGCATTATCCATTTCACAATACCATAGCAAAACACTACAGAAAGTCATGTCTGCTGTTTCAAGCCATAACAGCATGCAAACCAAGGGAAATATTAGTCAGCCTGAAGTGATTTAGTAGAGGATTCCTCTGAAAACAAGAAGTGGATCTTTCCTTACGGTACCCTATGACATCTTAAATGGAGAGTTTCAAGTGGTGGGATCCCCTCACCGCCACCACCCTTCAAACATCAGGAATTAGGAAGGCTCTGAAATTCACAGAAAAATATCATTTATGAATAGATTAAAGATTAATGACCAGTGAAGCAGGTCAGACCAAAAAAACTAAACAAAATGCAATCAATTTTAGGGAATGTGTACCTTTTAATTCTCCCCAAACACTTAGAAACAAAACTGAGGTTGTTCATGCACCACTACTAAAAATAACTAATCTACTTCAACAATATGCTGCTGAGTATTCTTCTTGAACAAAATAAAATGTAATAAGGTATTTTTGTTTTAAACCTGAATTTTCCTGCTAAATGTGAACTGATCTACTGTCCATCTAAATATCCACAATTCTGTCAAAGAAAACTTTGGCTAGTAAAAAACTGAAATAAATAGGAGATTGTTTATTACACAGAATATTGCTAAACTGATAACTGTAAGTCAACAAATAGCTCTCTACTTATTTTGTTTGCTTAATGAGCATAGTAAAAATAACTGAACAGTGGCAAAAAACTTTGAAGTCAGAAGGTGTTCACTCTGTCAGGAAACCACCTTACAAATATATGAGAAAATTAGTACCGCTACAAGAAATGTTTGTTTCAATATTCAGAGGAGTTAATGAATGTTAAGTGATAATGGTAGACAGCAGCAGTATGTAATTACATTTCTAAACACACCTTACCAAATCACTTCTAAGCTAAAAGAATCACATGTTCTATTAATTTTCATTGGTTATCAAACATCTGTAACTGTCACCTCTAACAGGTGTTTGGTAATCTAACAGCTGCACAAAGTACTAAAAAAAAAAAAAAAAAGGAAAGAAAAAAAAAATCCCACAAACCAGAATCACAGTGTGCTTTCTGTAGCACTGCTATCAACCTCTCAGTCTACCACAATGCAGAACCTCTACGTAAATTCTGAAATGCAGCCATAGGCTGTGTTGGGAATGTCTTGCATCTGAGAGAGGCTACCCTCAACATCCAGAAACAGGACACCAGCAGAGAACATACTTGTTATGCTAAATGAGGCTGCAGGAATTCTTTAAACATAAATGAAGGTTTACAGATGCTTATAGCATCGTGATCCAAAAGAGCACCTACCAACCTTACTACTGAGAAATTGCTTATGTCCTCTCTTCTCTGACAGTATGTACATTCAGCATTCCCACAACTCTGGTCCCTCCTCCCTTTTCCATTCCCTCCCTTCCTTCAGACATTGGCCTGTCTCCCTTCTTGAGATCCAGTCCATTTCCTAGCATGCTCAGGACTTCAGATACAGAATTTGATGTGGTAGGCATCAGTTCTATGTATCATCATCTTGCATCTGAAAAGAGACATCAGGATGAACAGACTAATGCTTGAACTGGGAAGTTCTTCAAAGTAGATTCAACCTTTTGGGAAAGTCAAGTGAAACACGCCTCTAGGGTGTCCTGACAGGAGCTCTGAAATACCTGACTTCCTGCAGACAGTTTTTACAGAGCTTCCTAGTGATTCTAAGGAGCAAAGTCTACATATGTTGAAAGTGTAAGAAACAGCCTGCAAGGCTAACTCAAAATAAGGATGTTTCAATAAATTTCTACTATAAAGTAGAATGGACAGAGCCAAACAAATATACTTAATTTTAATCTTTTGTTCTTCCTGAGCAAAAAGTCACTTTTGATGTTGTAGCTTCTTCCTAACTGCTCAGAAATTGCACTGCAGACCAGGTTTATGCAGAGCTTCTACAGGAAGCGCTATCTTGACAGTGAAATCCTCATCATCAAAAGAATCTACTCTTACCTGTCTTTAAAGGAAATCAAAACAAATCTAAAGGTAGTTGATTGTGGGCTAGAAAACATGTAGGGCCTGCAGTAGCAGTGCCACCATATACAACTCAGTCAATTCGGCAGCTACAGTGCCTGTGATCTTTTGCAAAGTTGCAAGGTACGAAGAAAGGAATGAGATGAGTAAATTGGTCACTATCTTTTGACTGAACTGCTCAGAAGTCATACACGGTAAGAAGGCATACACAATTTTTATTGACAATTTACCCACAATTTGAGAATGCTGCTAGTGATAGATGGTGGCTGGAGCTAAGACTCTGCAGTCTGCTTGATCTGTGAGAGTAGTGAGAATCTTGCCCTAAGGTCTTTGCTTGACATAGAAAAGCGAGTGCTCGTTGATTTGTTTATTCCTGAGACTTAAATTCAGCTGTAAAACACATCCTTTTTGCCTTACATCCAGGCATTCTGCAAGACTGTTTGACTTAAGGTAGAAAGCAAAATACTTCAGAATATCTGTATGCCAAAATAGATGTAACTGGATGAACACAGATGAACATTTAACAACATTCTGGTCAAATCACAACAGACTGGTTCTAGCAAGGAAAAAAAAAAGGTGGTATTCTATGGATGAGATTGGTTTCAGCCCACAGAAATTCATCTGGTACTTGTATACACGTAAACAGATTTGCAGCACAGGGAAAAAAGAAAAAAAAAAAAAAAGAGGACACCCACCTTGCTTCTGGCCTTCCTTGTCCAAGGGCTCTCAAGCCTAGCCATAGCTACCTCAGAGACTAAGAACTACCAACCACTCTGGCATTAGACCAACCACACTTGGCTAGAATGCTTGATTAATTTTTGATTTTCCATTGTTGAAAGACACCTTCACTAGTAGTTGAGCATAAATAAAAGCTCAGAGTTTTCAATCTTAACTGGCGCCTCAGTCTCTCCAGACATCACAGTAATCACAGCCACCCCCAAATCTCCCCAAAAGCTGAGAGTTGCAATAGCTTCCTCCTCCTACGAGTGAAGGAGGAGGAAGCTGGCTGAAGAAAGTAACAGGGACTGTTAGAGGAAATCATGATATGCAGACCAGGAAGACTCTTCTGCACTCTACAAGTACTACAAAACTCTCAAATTACGGGATTGAATGTAGAGTGTGCAGATGATATTAAGAGCAGCATGGAAGTATATCCAAATGAGAATTCCATGTGGTAACAGGGGCGTTACTCCACATGTCCCATGAGCAATTGGTAACACCTCTCATCACTTCAGCCACAGACTTAGCAGGAGAATTACTAGTCACTAAAGCTGCCAAGCACAAAGTCTGGCATTTCTTAGGTTTGCCTTTGATATCCAGCAGGACTCACTTCAGATATAGAAGTCCAAAGTCAGGACTGCAGGGATTAATAGAGTAATCAGCTGGGATATAATTGTTATTGAAGCAATAAGGACAATAAAAAACCCCACTGAATTTAGAAGGATGTTTTGCACAAAAAAAAAAAAAGCCGTTCTCACAGTCCAGTATGGATGTTGCGTGCACTAGATATGAGGACTGTTACCAGCCTGAGAAAACCAAAGGAATATAGATCAGACAAATCAGTACAGTCATAAAGATGATATCTGTGACACAGCAGATGATGTTCTCTGGCAAAGAATATTCCAATCCCAGCCAGCAGTTGAGATTAACTCTGACCATTTCTGGCCACAAATCAAGCACGAGAGAGATGGGAACTACATAGGTGCCCAATGGAATTAAGAAAAAAACATCTTTGATCTCAAGGGCTTAGAATAGTTACAAACACATATTGAGTGTACATATGAACAAACAAGTGAAGAAGAAATAAGATTTTCTTTGCAACAAGACCGATGTTATGTAAACAAGAAAGGAGAATTGATAAATTACCTGAAAAGATGCAATAAAAGGAATTCAGCTTTTTCTGATCTCGCCAATCAAGCTTGAGGTACGTTATTAACAGGATAAATTACAAAACTTCGGGTTTTATATACAAAGTGACAACCTGGTCCTATAAAGAGACATAAACCACATCTCTGTAAAAGAAAAATTATTTTCAGTCTCAATGTTTTCCTGAAATGAAGCTTCAATTAAAGGATTTTTCCTTTTCTGATCCTTGCTGTCATTGCAACCACACCCCGATAAAGCCTTATCTCAAGTGCTAGCATGAAATGATGGGATCCCACAGGTCCACTTTCAGGAGGGGAACCTGACAGCAAAGGTGACACAAGTACCAACACGCAGTGGTACTCCATTTTCTTCAGTATTGCATCACATTTTGATTTTCATCAATGTATTCCAGCTAGAGCACTGAAATTTAATAAATATGCTCATAACTGAGGCATGTGTGTACAAAAACACTGACATGTCCAAATGACCACCTGAAAATACCGTATTTCCCAGAGGATGCTTGCAGCTATGGAACAGAGCATGTAACCACCGACACGTTTCACTTTGTAACACGATGCAAGTAAAATGGCTCTCACTTTGGAGGAAATGCAGCTCCCCACTGTTTGACCCATGAGACCCACAGGCCTCACTGCATTCTACACATCATAAGGACTGAGTTGCTCAGGACGGTTTTCAGCCAAGAAAGGCCTCAAATTTTAGGCAGTTTAAATTATGCTCTGCAAAGATTAAATACGTACAAAATGCTTTCTTGTTTGTTATAAACAGAAATAAGCAAACAAACAAAACAAAAAAAAATCAAAGGGCTGTTATGTTTCTTTACAATTTCTCAGATTAGCAGAACCCCCAAAACCATTATTTATGACATGAAATGTCTATGCCTGGACAGAGGCAGGAATAGTCTGATCAGTGTGCAACTTTTGGAGTACTGAATAGTAGGTGATGTTCCGTTCACCATAGCCACATAGATAGATGGAATTGATTTTATAAAGAGTTACAAACAAAATAGTCCAAAATATTAACCAATAAACACATGCCTGGGTGGAAATGTCTATTATAAAATTACTGTAAAGATCCTCAAACTGTTCGGGGGAGAAAAAAGTCCAATTTTCCACATAACCTGAGAGCGCAGAGTTTTCTGATAATAAGATCCAAGGAACCTGTAAACCCAAGGCTCTAATTTTCTTATGGTGACTGTGTAATATTTTGCAAAGTAAAATTGACTGAGATGGAAGCTATTTTGCATGGTACAGTGGCGATGGCTAACAAATGAGAGTTTTGTGGGCTGAATGTTAGTCCCCTGCCTCATCTGCCACCCCTAATGACAGCAGCCACCTGCTGTTTTATTGTCACAGCTGGAGCCGGTTCACACTCCTTGGTGCTGAGCTCTGCCCATGAGCGCCAAGCTCTCGCCTCGCCTCATTACTTTGATGAACTTTTTATGGTCAGCACCCATGAAGACCTCATCTAGGACTATACAACCTAGATCGGCTTCAGGGAGTGCTTCCAGCTAGCATGAGGTGATAATACACAGTGACACCGCGGCTGCTACTGCCTGTCACTTAGTCAAGTCACTGTACTATACTTCTGGCTCTACAGGGCCCTCAACAGGTAAAATGCCATGAAATTCTCCTATATAATAAAGTTCACTCTCTCTTTTTTCACATTGCAATATAGAGATCATATCCCACTAGCAAAATTTAGTTTTCAATGATATTAAAATAAAAAATGTATCATGCTGTTTACTACAAAAAACTACAGACAAGAAATTTCTACATTCCCTAGACATAAACCCACTGCCTTCCCCCCCCAAAAAATACCCTGACATTAAAGAAAGCAACCATGAAAACCACATTACAGCTTGATTAACACCACCAAACAGGGAAAAAAATAATCCCATGCATTTTACAAGAGGACTGTTTTAACTTAAAGAGCAGAAAGCACAGAAACAAAAATCAAGCCACTCAAATTATTACCCGAATGAATCCACACTGGAGAATGATATATGCTACTTCGCCCCCCACCCCCCAAGCCCCCACACTTACACTTTTACTAGATATGATAATATATCAAATCAAATCAAGATAAAAATGAAGCAGAGCCTTTTACATCTTTTTACTTAATCAGAGCAGTCTGTTACTATTTTCTGCTAATTTAAAAGCAAATATAATCATCCTTTCCTTTTCAAAATCTTTTTTGGACTAACAAACACTCCAAATCTCCTGAGCCTGTGTACAATTTTAAACTTCATCAGAAATTTTTTTTATTGATGCATTTAGAGCAGACTGTTTTATGCTTGATCACTGAAATTTAACCCCAGGTTTACTTTCAGCAGTAGAATAATCTTTTTGGTGTCAACAGAGCTTTACATGTGCCCATATTTACATATATCATTAAGATTAATATATGTGCTATTAATAATAATTTCATTAACATTCTGAAATCATCAAATAACATTTTGACTTTTGAATGGCTGTAGGCTATTATAAGCCTAAAAACCAGAACATTTTCAGTATTCATTGTGTAGCAATCCAGCTGATCAGTTTTGACAAATTCATGCAATGTTATAAGCCATTAAACTTCATTTAGTTTCATTTAAAAATTCCACCTAAAAAGAAAAAGCAACTGTCTTTTTTGTACAGACATTACAATTTCCAGTAAATACCAGCTCCCATGATCCTCCAGAAAGATTTTTTTTTATATTTTACTGAAATATTTTTAAATTTATCACAAATAGAGTCTTTGAAATAATATTTTTGAGACCACTGACCTAGCAAGAACTGAACATCTCTAATGCGGTATGGTGCAATTTAGCTCCTCTTGACAAGGGACAGTGGTGCTGATACCCTGCGCTTCATGTAAGACCCCTACAACAGGTGGAACTTTAAAAATGTTGCTGAGCACAAAGATTATTCTACATTTCTGAGAATTTACTTATGCAAGCCCTTCTTTATTAGTGCTTTTTAAATGTGACCTAAGCTGCAGTTGAACAGCCAGGGAAGCAAAAAGGAAAAAAAAAAAAAAAAAAGATTCAACAAAGGTTTCCATTCTGCTAAAAGCTGAGCACCTCCCATACAGTCTTCTGAAAAGTATTCAACAGAACTGGAGGACACACAGAACCTTGCGGAACCACGGCCTAAAATGTGTGAACAGTCCCATTAAATATAAATTTCTCTACCAATACAATTTCAACAAACGCTTGTCTTCTGCATGAGTTCAATAAGACAACTTCTTGCGAAGCACAGTGACATGCTGATCACATCCTCTGGAGAGTCCAACAGGAGCAAACTGCAAAATAGGAATTCCCTTCTTTTGACTAGATGACGTATCTGTCAAACGCATAACTTGTAGGACTCATTTCATACCCTTAAAAATGGTATATCAGAGATTCAGCTTGATCAGTGCGTGGTAAGACACTATGAAATGGACAAACTGCCTCAGTGGAACAATCAATGGTTTCAATACAACAATCTCATAATGGTGCTGGTAATCAGATAACAATGTTGGGGAGATTTTTTTTCCCCTTTAAAAAAAAAAAAAACAACTAAAAAAACCAGTAGCGCATCAGCTGTACTATGCCTATTGCATGCTTTGTGATACAACACACTTAATCCATCTAACAAGTTTCTCTTTTATCAATTTTGAATCCATAACAAAACTCTAAAGCCACAATTAGCTAGGTATTTATTCTCCTGTTATAAAGGAATTTGTTAAAGGATGCATGGCTGTCCAGACTAGCTATATTTGCTCACTGCCCTACAAGAAGTTGCCTGCATGCATGTATAAATATTTGAAAATATTCCTTTTTCCTTTGCAGCACTGTGCTGCCTTAGCATTATGACTGTGTTTTAGAGTTGTATTCTAAAATGTAACTTCAATTTATCCAGTGCTTACAGTTCACTGGTCTGTAATTCTTAATATCCCTCTGTTTCCCAACAATTTTAATATTAATCATTATTATTTGAAGTTCATTTTCCATGCCCTTTCAATTGTGATTTTTTTCCAATGTGACAACAAACATCAGTGCCATTTCTGATAGTGACTTTTATTGGAGTAAGAAAATTTTAAAAGAGGAGCTATGAGAATATAATCAGACACTAACAACTTGTGGTCAGTATAAAGATGAGCTGCATGTGAACAAATAGTCCAGAGTTGACAGAATTTGTATCCAGTTACTAATCACCTGAGCCATTCAGCCCCCTGAACAATAAATTTCCATAAGCTGATCCCTTAACCCATCACCAGTTGGTCATGCTACTGCATTTCAACAGTAACAACAAAAAGGGAAGCACTTTACATTTTCTATTTAAATCTCCATGATACAGAATAGTCATGTTGGAAAGTCCCCAGACCTCTTTTCTCATCTACTACACACAAGTTTTGAAAATGGACCCTATGAAAATAGGAATAGGCATATGAAATTATGTGGCTTAACATAAATATTCTGTCTTCTGTACTTACTCCAAGCACACAAAGAAGCTTTCAATGTACATATTTTTCCTTGTACTGAACAGAAATACATGTTGATCATAAAAAATGGCTAAACTTCTATGCCTGCTGTTAAAGAAAAAGATATTCATATAAAGGATATTGGAGACATTGCTGAGGAATTGTTCACCCTTTAAAAAATATTATCTCTGTAATGCTGCCAGTGCCAGTGTCAAGTTGGGCAATTAGCCAATTAAGTGTGAATAAGATCTGCCAAGAAGCTGTTTTATTTTTGCCTCGGAATATTTGTGTATCTGTGAGCTGGTGTGTGTTTGTGTTCATGCATCAGTGGAATCTAGTTGTTCATGCCAGGTTTTCTTATCACACTTTTCTGCCTCTTTGAACTTGCACATTCCAGCAATACAAAATGGACACATGTCTGCTGATAATGTCAACATACTTACATTCACAAGGAGAGATTTTGTGTAACTAGATCTAAAGTAGCCTTTTTTGTGTTCATTACCTGACCCTGTCTGCTTACACAATACTAGAAGAGCCGTTCATGGGAAGAACTCCAATACCGCAAGCACCTCTAAGATGTTAAAAGACAACAGATGTGGAAGAAATTAGCATCCGATTACAATATCCCTGGCTAAATACTCTCCTACAAACCTCATTTTTACATGTTATCTGAAGGAAATTCTCACTTCTCATAGCAGACCAGGTTCAATAGGGTGCTGAGAGCATCCTGTTATCTCTTTAATTTAGATCACATTATCCTTTAGACTCCTGTACATTCATCTAAGAAATTCCACTTGGAAATATGAGTAGGTACAAAACACATCTAATGCACTCTGATTAGGGGGCTACCACTTAGAAAGCTTGAGACATAACCAGATTTGTCTATTTCTATTATTTCTATCTCTTTGTCCAGAGTAAAAAATTCTGGGGTTTTTTGTTTGTTTTTTTCTTTTTTTTTGGAGGGGGGGGGCAGACCCACCAACTGCAAGCCTTTATCTTAATTCAATAGTAAAAAAAAGTACAATCATTCCAAACAAAAATCCTTCAACAGTTTTGATACAGTCATTCAAAATTAAAACCAATGCAAAATAGATATACACAACTTACAAATCAAAACTGAACAGTGCCAAATACAAATAGAAGTATGAAAAACCCCTTTCATAACATTTCAGAATACAGATATTGCCTGGCATTGAAGCTACCTTCTTGAATACCTATTAGAGAACTTCACAAATCTTAACAGTACTGACAACTCATTCAGAATTTACAATCATTTCCGCTAAAAAGACATCCTACTTTTCAAGAAATTGTTTAAACAGCCCTGATGAATATTAGTATATTTTGTAAAACAAAGTACATATAAGGCTAGTGAAAGTAATTCCCTAATATTACCGCCTGTAATCAGGGGTTATGGAGGAAGGTTAGGTACAAGTTAGTAAGTATGGCACGGATAAACTTCAAACTCATAGCTATTAAGTCTCTTTTATCAGGGCATTACATAAATGAAGCATGTGAGTGTCAAATGTTCTTATACAGAGACTCACAGCCAAGACTGCTATTTTTCCTAATAAATCCCACCAGTCTGAAGAAGAGGAATGCTGTGCCTAGCTACAGTACCAGTTAACCCCTAGATTTGTCAGATTTGACACACAACTGCTGTGTCTAAGAGTGAAGCTGGTACAATAATACTCCATTGCACACTGAAGATCCAGTTCATGCTTGCTAATTGTGTCACGTCCCCATCAGCTGTGCTGGAGAGGAACTTGTCAGCAGGAAGGCCAACATTATGGCTCAAGAACTCCACCTGAGATGGGTTGTTTTACTAAATGCTATCAACTTCTCCACGGATCCCCTCAGTCGGAGATGTTCAGAAATGGGATTGCACCACCACCTAACTCTTCCCTCTTCTGGGACAAACTCCGAGCAGAGAAGGGACCAACATCACCTACACATCTTTGCCCTTGCTTTTCATACAGTCTGTACCAAAGGGGAAAAAGAGCTAGCATGCAGTCATTGACAGAAGTGAACAAGAAAATTCTTTCTAGTACTTTTCAGGTTAAAATGGAATTCCCTGTTTCAGCATTCTTCTCATATTCTGCTACATACATCTGTAGCTCTTACATCTGAGGTTGCCAAAGAATGCTGCTTTTCATTATGACTTCAGTAAGCAGGAGCACCACATTTCTTCTTACCTTTTTGTAGCTGCATCACTAAAAATAGGACTATAAAACATTCAGAAAGGATGTATTTCATTTCAGCAACAAGTCAAATTAAACTGAAAATATTCATTTTTAAAATATTTTAGAAGATTTGATATTTTTGTTTCCAGTGTGTCTCTAAACTAATGCAAACGTACTTCCTCTGTAGAAGAGAGCAAACAAGTGTTGGTTTCACTACAGTACATATGATCTAGATACCAAGGTCTAACTAATCATAACATATTTATCACCATCTAGCATTTGGCTTGTATATGATGTCCACAGGCACTTGTAGTGATAGCTGTCAAACTACATTCTACTTCTGGCATAAATGAGCATAACAACAAAGATAAGAAATGAAGTGCAGTATAGAGTAACAACACAGCCTGGAATTTAGCCCATAGTAAAGAAACAGTCAAATTAATTATGAAGTTCAATGATGGAGGTTCATGCTTACGGTGGCAGAATATTTCAGAAGTCACCAAGCTTCATGGGGCTTGTTTCTACTAAAGGTGCTAAAATTGTTTTAGAAATACAGTATCCTTCTCCCTTCCTTTCTCTTTCACCATCTCAGAGATCAGACGTTCCTGGAGAAGGATGAAGAAAAGGACATGACCCCACCCTCCTCGGATTTCAACTGTTTCTTCCCATGCCATTTAAGCATAAGCATATTTCAAGTATTCTATACAAAAAAAAGCCTCATGGCACTCTCTTTCAAGGAAAAAGGAATACAAATGAAGGGGGGGGGGGGGAAAGGGGGGAAAGAAAAACAGATTATCAGTGACGAAGGTCCTAGTTGCTTTCCAAAGTCTTGTCCATATTCCATATTTTAATATTCTAATTTAATTTGGCAGTAACCTTTTCTTCCCCCTTAGTCTGCTTATGGTCACTTTTCTATTACTTCCTTTTTTACTTCTCCCTTGAACTGGAGATATTCCATACCTGTAGACCTCAAAAGATTTTGCAAGTCTGCATCCATCTCTCAATCTTACTTCGAGGGAAACCATGATTCTCAGAAGCAAAGATGAATTTCTAGTCAAGCCTTACAAATGCTATCAGTGATAAAGATGAAGTAGTTTTAGTGGCTGGGGAAAAACAAACAAACCAACCAAGTCCACAGAACAGAAAGAAGAGAATATTGCTTGGCCATGCATTGCATTACAAGGAGTAGTGATGGCGAAAGCAGCCAGTAGCATCACCTGCAACGTTATATGGTCCACTGGCACATGATTAAGTCAAAGCCCTTCCATTTAAACTGGAGGTTCATCTCTCCTTGACAGGAAAATTACAGAGCATGTGCATCATTCAGAAATTACTTGGGTTATTGACAATACAGAGAAAGTCCTTTATGACATTTCTGAAGCACAGAGGCAACAATTAGAAGATACACATACCTTTTTTCCTCAGATCACACTTTCCTCAATTTTTTTTTTAATAGATTATTAAATTTATATATAAGTCAAGTTCCTGGCAGCTTCTTGTTTCTTCATCTTCTGTCATTCAGTAGTGAATGCTTAACGGGTAAAAAAATACATAGTCCTTTTCTGCAGCAACAAAGTCCCAAACCAGCTGTGGCACTTTATACAACTAACAGTTCCCCCATGATCCAAAAGCCACTAATTCCACTAGTTCACAGGCAAGTAATGGATATTTTTTCCTGAGAACCTCTTGATTTAAATTAAAAAAAAAAAAAAAAAAAAAGGAGAGAGATACGACCAGATGTAACCAGGGACTGATAGGCTTAAAATTTTTTTTCAGTCCTTCAATCAGCATCTAGTACCCAAAGTCAGTTTTGTCTGTCTGATGACTAGTCACACCAAACCCATACAAATATACATGAAGAACACCTGCTAAGGCTTCAGAACAATCTGATACAGAACAATATAGTTGTTCAGCAGGAAACTGAAAAATGGAAATTAGCAATCCTAAAAATCAGTGGACTGCATAACAGGCAGAACACATCACAATTCTAAGCTGTATAAACAGAGACAAGTTAAAGGGCATCTAATCTTTAAATTCTCTAAATTAGTTACACTAAATCCTATACTAGTTTAACTGTTACAGTAAATCCTTAAAATAAATATTATTCAGCAAAGGCCATGACAACTTGTGCCATATTTGTAAAGCCCGGGCCACCTCAAACGAGATCAAACTCATTCTGTATTCTTGAGAGCCTGTTCTAAATAGTAAACTTTGTATTGTGCATACATGAGGAATATATTCACCTGAAGGGCTGTTCATAAACAAATATGTAGTCACCTATGGCAGTGACCACCATCAAATTCATTTTTCATCTTTACACATTACAAATACTTCTGATTACTCAATACATATGTACATATGGATGTATAATTATATATTGATTAGTTTAGCTTTTAGCATAACATATGAATGTATTGAATTTCTCCAGAGTAACAGATAACATTTTTTAAAATTATACCAATAGACCATTAGCATTACGAGTGAATTTATTTTCCCCAACAGTGTTAAAGATATGCAAAATTTTCATTTTTCAGAGTTGCATAGTAGATGATTAACACCAGCTCTGCTCATTATCTTGCTTAACAAAACTTCTCTAAAAACAAATAAATCAAAAATGTCTCTAACATTCCTGAATAAATAAATTACAGACCTGTACAGTGGCAGCAATGATATTTTAAAAAGCTTGTGCAAGCTCATTGTACAATTTTACTACAAAACTGCAATTTATAACAAAACTGTCCACTTTCTTTTCTACCCAGTTTTACTCAAAGAAGTACCTTCTGCAACCCAAGAAACTTTAAAAAAGCTACATATCTGGAAACATTAACCCCATGTTCCAATGTGTTACAATATACAAATAACAATATGAGAAGAACCCTCACTGCCCATTTTACAATGGGATTTGTAAGGAGAACTGCAGTTGAAGAAAACAACTACTATCTGGGTAGGATATCAGATTTCTACCACTATAAATGCATACTTTATACTTTGTATTAGAAACATACTTCTTGTCTCAGACTTTAGAATTATTTTTTTTTCATTACACATGGACACTCAAGTCAGTCTGGGAGTAAAACACCCTGCATTTCCTATCCTCACTGGAAAAAATCTTCACTTAAAGAAGGAATCTCCAATTTTAAAGATTTAGTGAATTGCCTTCCTACCTTAGTGCCCATGTTCAAAGGAAGAACTTTTTATTTTTTAATATATATGTTTACAAAGTAAAAACACAAAGTCTTGTCAACTAAACTGTATTTTGTTGTAGTTTGGGGTCAAAATAACCATTGCTGCAAGAAATGCACACATCATAGAAAGAATTTCCTCCTCAAAAGAAATTATTGAAAAACATTTGTTTCCTCTTTAGAACAAAGAGCATAACGAAACACAATCTGTAATGCAACCATAATAAAATGAAACTGTTATCTGTTGCTAGTTCCCTACCAGCCCACAGATTTTTCTTAGCATTAAAAAACAGCATGTAAATTAAGGTGACTGAAACATGCTTTCAGCGAGCAGAGTAATATGGTAGCTATTCATCACCTGAAGTCATAAAACACTAGGTCTTGTCCTTAGCATATTCTAATGAAGCCTATCATGCAAATGAGAGTGACCTTTTCTGTGCATTCTGCAAGTTCACATTTATGTGAGGAGTATATATAGTTTGCCAATACAAACTAGCCAAAGACTGCGTAATTACTGTAATCAATTAGTAGTTAGTGTCGCTCTGCTCATTTGTGGCTAATGTCAGCTAGACCATTTTTGAGAAAACCACCCTGACAGCCTCCTTCTTGTTGTTTTTGTTGCTGCTGTTATTCTGCAACAAGAAAACAAGATACACAAGTCAAACTTCTCAAGATGGAAGCACAGCACTATTTTTCTAAAATGCTTTCTCTTAAGGTGAAAAATAAAAATAAGACCTGCTCCTGATATGGGTATAGGTTCTCCAGTAAAGTTATGTATCCTTAAAATGACATTGAAGTTTTCTGCCTGTAAAATGAAACATTAATATTTAAATATTTAAATGAAGGATGCTCTCCCATGAGGCAGTTCAGATCGAGTAAGGAAGTCTTGGTAGAACTTAGGCACTCTTTTCAATGGATGAGTAAACAGGCCATACCCTCTGCTCAGCAACAGTCTATTTTGTAGACAGTTATGGATAGGAAACATTACTGGAGCTGGTAATTAAAGTAAAAACTAATACTGTCTCAGAAATGGGGAATTTTGTCCAGGAAAATCATTTATCATGCCTTACAATTCCGCGCAACTGAAATGAATTATCTTCTTATTTAGCACGTCTATTTTATTCTACAATATCTTCCAAACTGAAACAAGGACCACTTGCTGTTTTTCGTATCAAAATCAAGTAGACGTAAAGAAAATGTATGCCAGTATTTGAAATTAACTGCCTATATAACATCTAATAAGAAAACAGAACTTTAAGACAAATAAGAAAATACAGATCACTGTTTTTCATTCCTTTTATACTCACACCCTTTATAATGGTCACATCTGAGTGGTTTAGGAAACCAAAATCAACTCTTTGCAAAACCAGAACTGTACATTAAAAACAAAACCAGATTTGTGTCATAAGAAATCAATAAAAATAATTGTACTCCCTGATTTTACACCTATGCTGAAAAATGTAAACTTCTTTTTCTCTTTAAGAAATTACACTTTTAATGCAATGTTGCTACGTGTACAGATAGACACATGCACTTTATATATATAGCGTATACGTATACTGTGCAGCAAAACAGCTTTGTTCCTATTTTCTGTGATTTGATGAACATTATAATCAATTTTTCATTCAGCAGAGAACTGCAAGTTTCAAATGGATATATTACAGGGACAAGAAAACACTGCTTTTTCTGACGAGAGAGTGAAGATGAGTTTTGGTTCCTTGCATGCCCATATCACACAGCCAATGCCGTGAGCATTTCTATTTTACAAAACGCTCTGCAGTAAAGCAGATGCAATGCGCGTGTAACATTTGGCAGAGTAAAGCATCAGATATAGAGAACCATTTATAAAAAAATTTTGGCTATCAAATTCTAAAATTATTAACAAAATTAAAGAAAAATGTCAAAGAATTACTCATGCGTATTAAGACATATGAATAAAGATATCTGTGTATAGCACACTAGCATAAAGGTAACTGAATTGATACAACTGACGTAAAAAGTAAGAGGTGAAAGCTGAAACCTTCCCTTTTCTTCATTCAGATAAGAATATTCTTTAAATAGAAAATTAGTGCGTTTCAACTGTAAAGGTAAAAAAAGATTTTTTTTTAAAGCTTTTTTCTTCCCCCCCCAAGGTCTCATGAACTTCACTGGAAGCTGTCACGATGGTGAGAGCGGCAAAGGCCGGCAGGTGGAGGGGCAGAACCTGTGCTGGGAGGGCGGCATGGCGCAGGTCGCAGGACACCCGGCGCAGGTCGCATCCAGCAGAGATATGAGGAGAGTAGCACAACCCCTCTTGGTGCCTCCTCCTGTTCTCCTTGGGCAGTCTGCTACTGCCGTACTCGGTACAGTCAAGCAAGAACATTTTCACCGACGGGTGCTGGTGCCAGGGCTGCAGCGTGGGGCAGACTGGGGGTAGCTACCACACTCAAACTTTTCCATCTCTTCCCCTCATTTGCCGCCTGCTGGCAGGTAAATCATTCGAGATCCAATTCTGAACGCACTGTAAATATATTCCCTCCAGTTTCACTAGGAGCAAGACTTCAGTGGACTCTTCTGGTTTATTCAACCATAAAATGAGAATACTACTTATCTCTGGAATCAGAAAACTTCTATTTGGCCTTGTTTGTAAAAATGCTTAGAGATATTCCAAGGAGGGGGGTGGGGGGTGGGGGAATCTGTTTAGCAAGAAAGCAGCATTACTTATAGCTAAGCTGGTGTCCCAGTAACTAAAGAGGGTGATTCAGGAATACATTTCATAGAGCCCTAAAGGATGTGGACTTTTGAGCTAAAAAAACAAAGCAAAAAACTAAAACAAATAGAAATAAAGTATTTGTTTCCATGGTAATTTTGGGGGGAAAAGAGCAATCGAGTCACAATAAATAGAGTGACATTGAAGATTTATTGGTTTACTTCTGCATACTGCTGGAGCCAGGCACCTCGCGCCGCATCAAGCACGTCCAAGGTGTCAATCCTGACACGGCGCCCAGCAGCAGGAAGATCGCTCTTTTCATTCTTGTCAGAGCACGCCGCGACGGGGGCATCTGACAGTTACTGAGAGGGACGATGGGGAAGACAAGGAGCGGAGAGCAGGGGAAAGCAAGCAGCATGCCCGGAGAGCCTCAGGCTGCGCGGCAGTGGCAGGGAAGGCCTTGAGGAGCTGTCACCTGACCGGCACCCATGAAAAGGCAAGCAGGAGATGCTTCAGAAAGCAGGAGACTCGCCGATCACTGCTGATCCACCCTGGGATGATGCCTTTATGATAAACACTCACGACAACTTGCGACCAAAGTGCTGTTACAACACTAATTGTCCATGAAAGCTGACCTGCAGCAAAGCAGCAGAGTTCAGTTTCGATAGGCCTGGCTCAAGAGTACGAACGCAATTGGGGATGACAGAAGACATCCACGCATCAAAAATCTCTGAGAACGGCCGACGTGACTTTGCACACTGTAAAAAAGCAGTGGAAATCCTAGACTCCTGGCTCTTTGTCAGGAAGGCAGAAAGGACTGTGGGGGTGGCATTTTTAAGAGCATCTTTCCAAACTAACATAAGCTTTGCACAGCCTTGAAAAGCATGGATGGAACTCTTTTTCCTCCATGCTGTCCTTATTATTATTATGTCTTTAACCAAGTATAAATCCCACACAATTAATGATAGAAGATCACATTTTTCCCAGCCAAAGCAATGTTCCTCCTTAAATTTCAAGTTATTTTCTGATTTTGATTCAACTGAACAGTTTTCTCCCCATTTTGTTTTAACTCAGCAAGTGCCAGGACTTGCAACTTTCTGGTGTAAATCCCTTGCAGAAATGCTGGAAGTGTGTCAAAGGAAGTGGGAAGCATTTTAACTCTTACTCTCCACTGCAAATATTTCTTTCAAGTAAATTTTACAAGACAAAAGGATTATAAAATAAAAAGGAAGAAAAACAGCAGTACAGCTAAGGTTATGCATTTGAGGACTAAGTATCTTTTTTTTAAAAGTATGAAAATAACTACATCGGAAGAAAATAAAAGAAAACCTCTAAATTTTTAATCACAAGCAACACAGAGTGATTTGCTGTTGCATGATGTTTCAGATTTTTGAATGCTTAGTTTGAAAGGAAAGCTTCAGCTTTATTACATTTTGGAATTTACTATTACTGCAGCATTTCAGACTTTTTTTAATAAGCTAATAATGTACATGAAGCATCTTTCTAGCATTGCAATTTAAAATCACATTTTGTGATATTAAATGACCTTTCTTATTATATCTTATTAAAAATAGTTAGCCCAAAACCAATATTTTAATTGATAATTTTTCCAGTTCAACTTTTGAAAGTCTAAGAGGAGAATGAAGTGCAAGGAACAAAATCAATCCTGAATCCTATTTGATAACCATAATTTTGGATCAAAAAACAGTTAATCTTGTTTAACTTTTGAAGTGGTTCAATGTTTAGATTGACCTAAAGTTTAAAATTAAATTGATTAAAAATTGAACCAGTTTAATTATTCAAAAGATTTCAAAATTACCTGTTTTAAATATTGAACAGATTGAAAATGTTAAGCTACAATGCCAAAAAAATTAGACATGCAACCCAAAAATAACATAAAAACACATATGGAGAACCTCAATAGGTGGGAGGGGTTGGTGTTTTTTTGTTTATTTTCATTTTATTTTTAAAAGAAAAGGAATAATGCACAATAAATTACTGAAATTTTATAGAGATGATAGGACCAATAAAATACATAAGACAATATTCGAACATTTGGCAGAGGAAACCAAATCGAATGGCTTATTTTTAGAGATAGCACAAGATTACAAACTAACACTATATCATCCAGTTGGTTGCTTGCACTCCCCTCAAATTTCTCCAACCTGGGTATTTCTTGAATACCTCCCGCTTTAAAACATACATGCACACTCACATCCTCACATAAGACATCCCCCATAAGACAGCCTTAGGCATCAGCGTTAAACACACATGTAGGAGGGTAAGTAGGCAGGACAAAGCGGGTCATTCGGGTTATTTATTTAGGATGGCAGATGACACATGTCATTCAGATACAGCGGGGTTACTAAGTTATAAGAGAAGGCTACATGTAAAACTATGTTTATCCACATTCCTTTTCAAAAGGAAGTTTCATATTGTCCCACACATTTAAGATATTTTTTTATTAAAGTGTGTAAGTCTACCGTGTTATGGTGTAAGGCTACCATGTCATTTGTACAGCACCTAACTCAAAGGTTTGAACTAGATTTGGTATGTTGGTATTACTACAATTAAAATGCTGTATTATTAATAATATACTAACACATAAATACTAAAATAATTTTATATCCCTATACCTATGGGCAAAAAGACCAAAGACCTCTACTACAACCAATGTAATACATTCTTGATTTTTAAGAAGCTGCTCAACTTCAAACAACAATTATTATTATAGAAATGCAAGAACCTTGACACACAGTTCAAAATAGAAACTTCTTTTAACTATATGACCTTACTAGACTAAACACAAAATATTCTACAGGGACACATAAAGACTTAAATACTTTTTCCTGTTTTTTCCCCCTGTATTAACAACATCCTTCAGCATTCATTTAGCTTAGCATTTTTTTCCAGAATTAATATTTGATAGCATATACCATTGTTTCCAAAGAACACTTTGTACAAAAAGTAGTAAGAGAAATATAACCTCTGCTTGGCACTTCGCTACAAGTTAAAAAGGTCTACGTGCAAACAATGCTGAGCTTATACACTGCTAAGAGACAAAGCAAAGAAACAGTTTACAAGAATATACATTCAAGAAGACAAAAAGGGAGAGGGAAAAAAAAAAGTGCCATAAGTGGGACATCAAAACCAGAGCGTGCTCATGAAAAAAATGAGCACACACCACCAATTAAAATGAAGGTGCTAAGCTTGCTGCATCTCAGAAATCAGACATGAGATGGACAGAATATAAAAATGAAGCCACCCCTTTCTAAAGCTTCTACTCTTTTCAGGAGATGTAGAAGACAATACAGCAACTAATTCTCCTTTTAAATAGAGAAAAAAAATGGGCATTTCTAAATGTCAGAATCGGTTGGGGTAATTAATTTGTTAAACGGCTTAGTTTACAAAAGAGATGGGAAATTTGGTCATTTTAGTATTAATCTATAATATAAATACACACACATATATACACACATACAGGCACTACACATCATTCGAACTAGTGGAGCCATTACATAGAGACAATGGTGAAAATACTTAGAATCGCATTCATGCCCTGCTTCCCAAAACCCAGACATGCCTCATTAATGATGACAAAACAGTGCTTTATACAAGGGAGGACATGTCTATAGTTACTCTTCACCAGGCCCCAGGATTTTAAAGACAGAACATTACAAAGCAAACAAGAGTCTTACTTTTCTTACTGGCACAAGCCTGAAACTAATCCAACTGTTTCTCAGCGTCATTGCCAATACAAACCATATTCTCAAATCATGAACCTGAGCTTCCAGAGCAGCACTTGCAGTAAGCCTCGTATTTCATGGAGTACTTGAGTGCTGTGCTGCCCCTTCCCCATACGTTCTCTGCCTTCCCTGCATCCCCAAAGCTGCTCACTTGGCCAGCCAGTAACTGGGATTAGCTCGCTGATCTAACTAGAGGCTAATTTCCTTTTACTCTAAAAACTAATGCTGAGCTCCTCCAACTTACCTCGCAGCTTTCTGAGTCACGTTTGACAAGAAGAGGCCAGGGATGTGACCACATGGATAGGACAGCACCAAGTTTTGGCAACTGCACAAGCTCAGATCAGCTTTAGCTTCACAGCCCTTTAAAGACTGTGGTCGTAACAGGCCCCTGCTTTAGAAGGTGCAGGTTTTGTTTTATACTATTTTCATCTCATGTCTGATTTTTATGAGGTTCTAGGTCATTAGTCACACTACAAATAATAGCCTTAAAAGAAAGACAATGCCCAGAACCTGTCTCCAAACTGAAATCCAAAGATTTGAAGTCCAAACAATCCAAAGAAATGACAGAAATGCCTGATGTTTTAGTTGGAGCCAGGCTGTTACCTCCCATGGGTGTTCATTCCTGCTACTCATTTCTTTTCTGTTGTCTAAAAGACATTAGCCTGGTTTTCCTCCTTTTTATGATACTCCTACGTTGGCACTATCCTATCAGCCAGACCACACTGTACAACACCTGCCATTTTCAACAACCACTCTACAGAAAGTATCAGAAGTCTACTTTAAAAGTATCCTTAATTACAAAGTGGTTACAAAGGCTTAATATCATCGTTTATTCATGGGATACAGCCTTTCAAAACTATGATATCCATTGATAATTCTAACAAATGCTCGGTCCATAAATATTTAATGGCCACTTGTGGGTGTTTTATGTTGCTGTCTTTGGAGCTGACCTATTCTCAGGTTTATTAATTGGAAAAGGTTTATTTTATCCTAAATAAGATATGTAATTTTACAATATTCAAGTTATGTGTAGAGGAAATGGGGTAATTCTGTCTCATGCAAACAAGGAAAACGCATGTTTCACAGAAAGCACACAAATCAAATTAACGAGGGACAGTTTATTTTGTGTGATTTCTCAGGGCTTTCAGACAGAAGACTGGTTGACAGATGCCTCCATCCTTAAACAAGCCAGTAACAGTTTAATTGTAACTTCGTGGTTGTTCCCATTCCTGTGTGTCTAACAAGCTCCCTCCTTCACTTTAGTGTGGGATTTAGCTGGCTGGCCTGAAGTTAAACCCACTGTTGAATCTAAGTCCCTCCTGCCCATAAAACCACTTACCACTACAGTGCATGCAACTGAAGTGTCTTGCTAAGACATGAGATCTTGAAAACTGAATGTAAGTTTGAAATATAAAGCACAACTGAGGATTATGGCATAACTTATGGAAGACAAAAACCCTGTATTTTCTGTACAGGACCACTCCCTGTCTAGTCTTTACAGTCTCACCAGCCATGACAGCACTACCACATCCCTTATTATACCAGCAATAGCTTACACTTCCATCCCAAGGATCCAGTGGTGCTGGGGTGCTGCAACCCCATCACCCCAGTGGACTAAGCCTGTTTACTAAACCTGAAGGCATATATTGTCTCTGAAAGGCCTTCAGCTGAATGTTTTTGACATATGATTCCTTGCACATCCACTGTTACAACAACAGAAATATTGACTGTGCCAACAAAAACTACTATGGAGAATACTCACAAAAATTGACCATATGCAATTAGAGCCTATTCTGTAACGACCCACTACGTACATACTGTACAATTATAAACCAAAAAGGGCATTAAATGACATTAATGTTGTAAAGTCAAACACCTAGTGCTTAGGAAACTCCAAAAGTAAGATTGCTTTTGAAATTGCAACCCATTGCACTGCCCATATGCATCTTACTCTATAGCTACAAAACTTCCAGTATGTTTCAGACTTATTTTCTGTTTTAACAAGGAATCCAATTATTTCAGCTTAAAAATATTCAAAAGTCAGTCTATGTAAAACAGATAGCCACATTTCAATTTAAGGCAGGTATCAAAACCCAGGAAATTTAATTCCTAATCAAATAAAATGAAACAAGAATCTTTTAATAGGAAGTGTCCAGGCACTTAGAAACAGGAAGGCCAGGTATGTTTAACACACACTTTATCACATTACATATATATATACTAGATGATAAAGAATAGTGGCGACATCTATCAAAAAGAAAGGAACAATTTCTACAGTTACAGGCTGCAATCTAAAAATTCAGAGTTTACTATATTCCAGTCTTTCTCAGAACATAAATTCTGTAGGTACGAACTTGGCCAGCTATATAGTTGTAAAACAAACCAGAACAGTAATCTTTGATTTTGAGGCCACCGAACACTTCTCTTATACATATATTTCATAGCATTAAAATACTGTGTCATTCTAGTTTAGTATTTTCATTTCTTTCACTTGTGAGGCAAAGAAATGGAAACATCACATATTGGATTCACCCAGAATTAGTTCTCAATTTCACATGAAGCCTTGAAAACCTTCACATTCCTGATACATTGAATGTTAAGAACATGGAGTTGCTCTTAGTGCTTCATTAATGAGTGGACACCCTCAGTCTGTGTGCTAGAAGTAGTATCAGACCACAAGGCCATCTTTCTTAATGAAACACCACTGTACCAGACACCATTACTGTGTGCAAAACAGACAAGACAGTTGTCGTGTTGCGCTATCCTCCATTGTCATCATTTATCTATAGAATTTCTTGATTAAAAAGTGGTATGTATGGCTGAACAGCTAGGCTCCATTTGCAGCACGGTCGTCATCTTTGGCAGTAACCAGAATTAGCTATCTGTGAGCAGTACCTTAAATTAATATCTCCAATAAAAGAGGGGTTGTCCACCATTCTTGGCTATTGGAGCTTAGGTACGCAAGAGCCAATCACTAGTGTGTTTTGGCAGCAGTCCAGGACACTAATTTGTAAAGGATTTTAACCTGCTACAGGGGCACAGGTTAATCTTGGAACCTAATTTGTGTGTCTCTTAAATGCAAACTCCTTGTGGCAAAGGCTGGGCCTTCTGCCTTTGAGAATAGTTTCTATAGTGCAGGTGCAACTACAGCAAACCAAACTGACAAATTAAAGCACTAAGATACAAACAGATTGTCAGTTGAGCCAATACAACTATTAGGAGTTGACACCTTCCAAGTCACCTTTGTTAAAGCTGAACTAATTTAATAAACTTATACAAAGTCTTCCCTTATACATATTTACATTCTGTATGACAAAACATATGCTATTACCATTAATCCATTCACTTAGATAGCCTTAGTCAGTGACAGAGAAATGTTTGTGTAATAAGCACAAATGCAGACATACTTGAGATAGAAGTACATTTGCTTACTGGATGCCAGAACACTGTGTTACCAATAATTTTTAACCTATCTAGATAATACTGAAAGCTGAAAATGCCTTTAAAAAGTTGTTTTAACACTAAACAGATACCTCAAACACAAGGTATGCTCCATAACCATAAGCAATATTTATTTTTCCCTCATTAATCAAATGGAAAATAAAACAATTTAGTCTTTCACTCTTTTCACTGGCAGTGAATATTCTAAACAGAGAGGAAAGCCTCAAATCACCAAAGTGAACGGGGCCACTGCCATGCTGGCAATTAAATAATTCAGGACTGAGACATCTTTACCCAAAGGCGCGACTTTTGTACTGGGGTATTATACTTCATGGCATTTTTGTTAACGTCATCAAAAGCTTTAAAAACAACACCACATCTTCCTTTCCCCTATTTATTTATATTAATATTAACAAAACAAAACATTTCAAATATTAATATTCTTTCAGAGCCCCACATTTCAGGTAGCTTGTAGGCAACGTGTCAGATGAAAAAATGCAAGACATCTAACAGCACTATTTAGCACATGGTTTTCACTCTTTGAACTTTGTGACTTCTTTGATTTTCTTTCCTCATTATGGTCACATTCTCCTAAGCTGATATATTCTGTATGCAGTACAGTAATTCTCCTTTTATATACAACACTGAAAACCTTGGAATTATGCCATTTTCATTTGTGCAAGAGATGCAGAGGCAGCTGCTCTCTTGGACAGTGGAAGTTTTTGAAAACAGAGAATGAAAAGTAAAAGACTTCTAGTAAACATTTAACTTCTCTATAATGATATGAAAGGCAATACTTGCAATATTCTTGCCTTTTGAAAGTTAAATGATGAGGCCCATTACACCTACTCAACAACACGCGCTCTCAAGGAGGTAAGTTCCTAGGCAAGAGAATGAAGTGAGCCTCTATGTGTTTAGCCAGAACCATACTGGACTTAATGAACATAAATAAAGTCAGAATGAAGTAAAATGTGTACTCTAAATGTATTCTCTTTGATTTCATCTTTTTAAGAATTGGCACCCCTGTTGAAAAGGGAGGACAAAGAAGGTAATTTCTCAAAAATCTCTTTGCAAACCCACTAGATAGGTAGAGCTTATTTTGCAAATCACCTAAGTAAAGCATTGCTCTGAGTAGATAATGTTGCTGTTAACAGATGATGCCTGTCAGAAAATCACATACGCTGATGGACCTTGCAAGGCTGCTTATGCTTCACTCTTCCTGGAACGCAGAAAAAAAATATAGGAGACGGCACTATCTTCCAACTGCTAATTTTTGTGGAACCAAAAAGAGATGTCAGTTCAGTTAATTGTGCAGAAGAGTCTGTCTTCCCTCTCCTTTCTTCCCATGAAGAACAGAGTAGTTAACAATATTGGCATTTAAACCATCATCATTGGGCATCTGAATTAACACCTCACAGAGATGAACAGACAAGTTCACACCTTTCAAATCTACTGTGCTAAAGGCACTTCTGTAGACATGCCGGTATCAGTTACACTTGGTTAATACTTCTGAGGCACCATAAAAGCTAACAATTTATTTTTCCTTAATAAAAGCTATGACATCGAAGAAGAAGAAAGCAGCTGAGAAAGTATACTGTAGTATTATATACCAATATTGTTCAAGTTCAGAATAGCACAAAATCTGGTCCTTCCACCACAGGAAAAATTTTTGTCCTTTTTTATGAGTTTTTCTCTGGGGTTTCTATCAGTTTTTGCTCTATACAACTATATGGACAAACAGGTACTTTTCAAATAGCAAACACCCTAAGCAGCACTTTATACAACAGCTAACCAATAATTTGGAAGCTGGGGGACAATTTTCTTCCAGCAACTGCTTCCTCCATGGGTTTATCAAACCTCACCTAAACATTCAAGCAGCTATTACATGGTTGTATGGTGCTTAGCTAACAATTTCACCTTATAAATACATCCTCATATTAATAATTAGAGACAGCACATGGATGGCAGTAAATGTTGTGGTCATGGGAACACAAACACTTAAGCAATTCTGGGTAGGTCTGCATTGGCATAATACAATGTTTTGCATTCAGTCAATCTACAAATCCAGAGCAAGGTTTGTTGCTGGAAGCAGTCTAAGTACATTATATAGGTATTCTACTAGGGAAATCAGCTGTATGAAGGAGAAAGGTATATTAGACATGGTGGAACATCAAGGAACAGAGCTAGTTAAGGTTTTTCCACACTGCGCTATACTGCATGATATAAACACAACCTAAAAGACATGAATGAACAAGGTATAGTGCTGAACTTGTGCAATTTAAATCAAAGACTTTTTCTGGCACCTTTTTTGTTCCTTTGTGGGCAACAAGTTTTCCTAAGGACTTTTAATCTACCTCAAGCGGAGTATCTAAACCCACCCTGTAAAGAAAACAGGTTTGCACATTACAGCCAAGTTTTCCAAACCTATGAGGGCTACCTGACTACAGCAATCCCATCTCTTCCTCCTGACAGCACTGTCTGTACCACAACACTTAGGTTTCCGTGGCACTTTAGATTTTCAACTATGCTAGGATAGCTAGCTCTTCTTCTTCTCTCTAATTAATTCTGACTCTTCACCTGTTTTCCATTTCATATTCCCAGAGACATAAACTGTAAAAAAATTAGCTCTTATTTGTACCTAATAACATTCTCAGTTGAGGAGCTTATACTGGAGTCATATTTGCTTGAGAGATGCTGAATCCCCTTGAGACTGTCTGCCACAGATATTATCCCTTTTAATTTCCAATTCTTTTTATCACAAACCCTTCTCTATGCTACGGGACTGTGAAGATTACACAATAGGTGCTCTAAATAGAAATGCTCCAAGATTCTTAAATCTCCATCTCAAATTGCTACTTAAAAGCCAGTCGACGCTGAAGAGTTTTTGTAACAGGTAAGGTTTTGGTAAAGTGGGTATTTCCAGATTGAGTTACCTAGCCCTTTAAATTCTGTGTACCATCCATTTATACACATAATGCTGACTGAGAACTATACTCTCTGCTCCTATCATTTTTTCTCCACAGTCTTAAGTGGGGTCATCTCCCTTATCACCAGGGAATCAATGCCAGGTTACTGTGCCATCAATTTAATTGAGGGGAGGGCTGCTTAAAGCGTCTCACATTTCCCAACGAACATAATGGGATTCTGCCTCCTCCTGACCTGTGGTGGTGAAGGGACCTTCCCCAGGTGAAGGCCTGACCCACAGCCCAGCTGCCCCCACCCCAAACCCCGTCGCCCCCCGCTCCCAAAGACTGGGGGTCTCCGTTAATCCTCCCTGTCAAAGGCAGCTGGGGAGACAGAGGGGCTTCCAAGATAAACACTGCCTCCCCTATTCAGAAGTTTAAATATCATTTGGTAATTTTACCAGACATGTGCTCTCCAGGGTACTACATGCATTTAAGAAAAGCTACTATGGGGGAAAAGGAAGGAAAGAGCACCTAGCTTTCTAGCAACAACGAATGTGAATAATTAGTCATTAGCAGTGTTTTTTGTTTTTTAAATACATGGCAAACAGACATTTTTCCAAAGGTGTTGCTCAGCAGTCCTGACAACTGCTGTCCTCAATGTAGTTTTGGAAGCACCCTAGGATTTCTCCGGGAGAGAGGAGGACAGAGCTTTCCCACCGCTGTCCCTCGCTCAGTGCCAAGGTTTTGGTAATTGCAGATAAAGCTGTGTATTGTTGCAGTCTCCTTTGTGTCAGCAGTAGAAACCAATAAGAGCTTTTGAAGAAAAAGTGAGAGCATCAGAACAGGAACATCATGGGTTTATTTGAATTACTAGGATTCTCTAGAATGTTGGAAAAAGGACCACAAAAAATTTTTTCTTTGATTTCTTTCAATATATCCAACTGATATTGGTAAGAAGTACAACAGTTTTCAGCATCCTATGCAATGACATGTATCTACATATATATTGTATATATATATATATTGCATGAAGAAGATACACTCTCCCAGCCAAGATAGCAAAAATATGAACAACTACAGAAAGAACGGGATTATTATTCTAGTATGGAAGCAGATGTTTGCAAAGAAAACACACAGAGAAAGATCTATGCAGTATTTGATACCTAATATGGCTAAAATAACTTCTATCAAGACCAATCTTCTCTCTTCAATGACAAAACACGAGCTAAATTCAAAAAGCACACTTCAAAACATTGCCTGGTAGCCCCTGAGAATTGAGCACAGATAATCTTTCTTTCAGGTGCTGCACATTATCCGATCAACACAACACAAACTGATTTCCATAAGAAATTCTAGCCTCATCATGCAACCTTCATGTTAATTTAAAAAACAGTCCTCGATTTTGAAATAAAGTTGAAAGTATAGTGTCAGAACAAAGTGAAAGAGGTATCATTAGCCTTCAAATGTGACAAATAAGAAAGACACAAACAAGTGTCAGGATAATTAAAAAGGCATTGTTCACTTTTTAGAAGAAAAAAAATGAATTGCACAAGAAATATTAAGCTAACAAAGAAAGAGCAAATATGAGTGGAAAAAATGACAGTTATCTGCAAAATTCATAAATGTGTCTTTTGTATAACCGTAATGATCATATTTTATGCTGTCATTTTACATTTAATTGCTCACCCTGGTACTTTACTTCATAGAAGCCATCAGTACCCCACAGAGCCAGATGCTGAATTGCAAAAAAACATACTGTGACCACAGACTCAGAGGAAAGTAACTTTGCTGAGCTGTGGTGTATGACAAGTTAATTTTTGCAATTATACTTTTTCCAAGAATAAATGGAACTGCAGGTCATTACTATTCTATATCATTAAAAAGAGGCAGAAAACGTTCTTGATCATAAAGGCCTCAAACTCATTTTATCATTACTTTGACATATGAAAGCAACTTTTCAAGCTGCTTTTCCTCAATATGACTTAATGAAATAAGCACCACCTCAGCTGAAATATGTAAACATCTTGATACATTAAGAAGCACATACCTAGAGAATATTGTTATTATTACACAATGCTAACCGATCATACGTCTAGCAGGAAAGAAATGTTATATAGGCTATGCTTACTCACAGCTGTTAGCTCTGCTGCATTACACTACATGAAAAAGTACTGAAGAGATATAGTTGCTCAGTTGTCATGCAGACTGAAATCATCCCCTGTTCATTTATCTTCCTATGAGACGTTAAATGTTAAGAAATATTTTTAAAAAGAATTAAGCGCGAGCAATGTCCATCACTGTCAAATTGTCTGTGCAATCAAACAGCATGAGAACAGATACCATTATGAAATATTTAATGTCTGTTTTCTGTATCTGTGCTTATGCCATCTGAAGAAAGACTTATTGAGAACTCAGAAGTTGGGTGGTTCTTTGAATTTCAAAATATTTACTGTGCATGGAGAACTCAGAACTTTCCAGAGCATTTTTTCTCATAAAATGCCTTTTAATTTTCTGCACAATTGCTTTACTTTCCAATCACCAATACAAACTATAACACTTGAGTGAGAAGAAGAGATTCTGCTTTCCAGATGAAGAATATATTTATTAAGACAAAAGAACGAGACAAAAACGTTCCAAGTGTCATTGCATCTGTTTGCAATAAACATTGAAAAATTGACTATGGAGCTGACAATAGACATCAGGTTGACAGCCAAAGAGCTGGAAACCCTCAGTTCACCCACTGAACAAGTGAATACAGTGACCCCCAAGCCAAAAAAACACCCCAATTTTTCAGAATCTTGTCTGCCAACCAACCAATCCTTAATAGTGTTGAGTGAGACAAATATACCCTTTGTTAGCACACCCTTTAGTATATCTCCTAAATTAAGGGTGATGAGTTACTTCAGTTTTCTGAGAACAAGGGAGCAGGGACCAGTAGACAAGTAATGGAAGAAACTGTCCAATAAATCCTTTGACTGAGATTTTCAGATTAATGAAACCAACGAGAGACAAAGTGATTTCTTAAAACAGGCTGCTTGTAACTTCATACTCTTGTCCAAGTCCTAGTGCTTTCCCTCTGAACAAGAACCTTAACTATTCTGAAATTATTTGTACCTGTTACAGTTTGATAATCAGGAACACCTCTCCCTCATTCTCCATTTGATCTCCTTGCACGGCAGCCACGGAACCCTACGCATGAGATTCTATTCACATACAGGTTCTGCAACAGCAGCTTCACAGTGTTTTCATAAACACACAATGAGCCTCTAAACACACTTGCTATCAAAAAAGAATACCACAAACATTGGACACAGTTGTTTTTTCCCTTACTTAGGATACTAAGACTTTATTGCTTCAAGGTGGTATTTTTGTCAGGAAGAAGAAATTAGAATTACAGAGAAAAAAACGTATGGTTTGAACTGCATACCATTGCATACAAGTCTTCTACAGAAATGAAACACTATCCAATTAATTCTGTGCAGCTACAAAATAAGAGGAGGTTGTCCGTAGGCAGACAGGGAACCAAACAGCTTTTAAAATCTCCAGCACCACAATTTTAATCTCAATGCACCCTATTTGCAAACAAATCATTGCTAAGGAGATAAAAGTTTACTATTGTGAATAAAAGAATACTATTAAAATATAATCAAAGTACTCAGTAAAGAATATCCATCTTGCCCTGGACTACCAATTACTTTGCTGAAGATTTATATATGCAGCATGGAATTTCTTTTTCCAAATTTTTTTTATTCAACCGTGTTTTAAACTCATGCCTGTTTACTGGGCAAGGAATAATAATCTTTCCCATAAGTAGAAAAAAATGTAAGAAAACAGGTACTCGACTATTTTTAATCTAACAGTCTTTATCAGAATTCCTGTTACAATCAACTTGAGACATTGCAATTCTATTTAAAAAGCAAAACACAACAAAAAAAACAGAAGTCTGCAGCAAATCCATTTACACACTTAGCACCAGCAGCTTAGCACCTGTATAACCCAACAACAATGAAAGGCAACATGTGTTCCCTTTCTGCTCAGAAGGCAGTATTTAGGAAAATGGCAAGAACCTGAAGCAGTTGTTGTGAGGTTACTTACATAAGCAAAGATATGGTAAAATAATCTCATCTTTGTGGGCAGACCTTTGCAAACTTGCGAGAGTTAGCAGAGCTTAATACAGAGACATAGGATTACCTTACGCAGAATGGTTCACTGAGTCAGGATTTAACACGTTAAAGGACTAAAACCTACCTACTTTCTCTCCCCCTCTTTCAACTGTCAGCTTTCATCTGTATTCATTATTTTCACTATAAAACTGCTTTTGCATACCTCACAATATACATACATTTTATTATATGCATGACTAGAAGAAAAAAAAAAAAAAGAGTATTATCCTAAGAGAGATTGCTCAGGTTTTTTTCTGAACCCTTTCGAACTCCCTTTCACCTTCAAACCAAAGGCAACAATTTTTGACAACTAATGAGCGAATTTAAAACAAAACACTGTTAAAGCTCTTGTTCACAAAAACAATATTAAAGCCACCATACTGCAGTTCAATATATGATTAGAAGCAAAATTAAAGCATGTTAAAATATATGCTTTTTAACATGTACTATAAACATAAAAAATAGCAGATACTCTTTAACTGTCAAATAGGGATTTTTCATATCTGTTACACAATTTACTGTCACAGGCCCTTTGGTGCTACAAAAGTATTAGTACAGCTATTAACTATTTAATTCTTTAGCTGACACTGTTTTAGGAAAGGGATTTAAATAATTTACTTCTACATTCTACTGTTTAAATTTTGCTGCTAGGAATTCGTGCAACAAAGTTGTAGAAAAAACACATGATGCTTGTTGATAGTGATATAAGACAGGATTATTATAAAAACCAATTATATCTTTTCATTCTCCTTTGCTTAATTAAAGCAAGAAGAATCACTATCTTTCTCAGCAGTAATCATGTGGAAGCTGTATAGCACAGATACAGTAATTAACTTAACCTTATCACTTAACTCTATTGGGTCATTTGAGTGAGGCACAGTATCAGAGCTCAGAATCAATGCTGTAATGCTAACATCTTCAAGCAGTTCAGAGATTGAATAATGCCATCTGTAAATGGACAGTCTTTGTTCCTGCTTAGCTATGCTGGATAAATGTTCCTGCTCATAACTTTAATATGGCAGCTTAACCATTTAATCATTGTACATTAATACATTATCAATATTGTGAACATGTAAGTACAAAATTACTTGTCAAAGTAATCAGATATTACCGATTTTTGTGCATAAATACGATACGTGTGGGATTTTGTCTTAATTATATATTTTCACAAAAGAAGCCATAGCCCAAATTTTTTTCTTTGAGAGATTGAAAAGAATGATCATTTCTAAATGTAAATTTATTTTTCCTTCATCTAAAGCAGATTTTTAAAATTAAAAGCAATGTTCTCTATTTGCTTTGTTAAATTAACCAAGCGTGCAAAGTTTAGTGCATTTTAGCTATACAGGGGATACTTGGGCATCTGGGGGATTTTCATAACTGAAGACTTGTGCTGTATCACAACAAATTAAGCGTAATTAAACACTCTGTTCAGTGTCTATTGTTAATTGCAGCAGCTAATTTGATGCTTAGTTAGTGTTATGTTCTGAACTATTTCTGAGCACACAGAATTCTTCAGTTAAGACTGCTTGCTTATAGCCCTAAACTTATTTTTTTCATTCTCTTTTGACAGATTTTAGCTCATTTATTACTTTTGTTAAACGATCAGAAATTCCCTTGCCAAGGCAGTACTTTGAGGTCCTTCACTTTCACCAAGTCAGACACTAAATCATAGGGGACAATTATCAGCAAATGCTCTCCGACAAGCCCTAAGCCTGCTGAGGTAATGCAGCTGACAAACTTTGATGCGCCATGCCCGTGCACATTATGTTCACGTAGTGTGTACATCTGGGCACCCTTTATGGCGATGCAGCAAACAGCCAATCATTTATTCCACTCTAATTAGCACACATGTAAATCCTCACCAATCAAGCGACTCACAGGGTTACCGTTGTGGCAGCCATACAGCAAGCTGGCAGGACATGGGAAGAAAGTACAAGAAGCAACTATTGGGTTTGATTTGAACCTGCCGTCACGCCACGGCAGGTCCCCCCAGTCCTGACTGTAACCAGCTCTCCCCTTCACAACCCATCATCAGGCTACACGAGAAAAAGGTCATCGGGCAGACTGCCGACCGGCCAAGATGCTTTGATTCTTCACAGGCTTTGGGAGCACACCTGAAGCGACACGCGTCTCTGATAGCTTACAGCACAATAGCTGTCGCGGGCAAAAGTCAGGCGTAGCTCTAAAGCATGCGGCACAGCATGGAGTACACGTTACCTTAAAGAAGCACTGTCCACCTCAATATTTTAGAACCTGTTATGTTGCCAGGAAACTATCTGCCAGGTGTCAGCATCCCTTTTCTTCCTCACAAACCCAGGTGCCTCTGCAGTAACTCTCTTATTTTGAAATAAATAGCAAACACCTTCAAAAGGACAGATTCAGGCATTCCGAAAAACTACTGACACTGGTTTATATTATGCAACTCCAAAGAATACTGTGTGCTTTGAAATACCTAATGTGGTTAGCTCCCATTACCTAAAATTGAATCAAGTCGGTATGTAACACCCTACAGTGCTATTCATTACTAAATTACAAAATGTTCTATTTCACAACAGCTTTAAAATGTGCACGCTTATTGTCAAGGATATGACAGTTAGCTTAATAAAAGTATTCCTCAAAACAGAGAGTATTTCTTTTTAGAACAAAAATCTACTTAAAACTTGTACCTTCATGCTTTCAGTGCTTACTGCAAGAAAAAAAGAAGTAAAACTGCATTTAGCAGTAGGATTTAGTTACACTGATTTACATTTTTATTCAGTGGACTGGAAGGATGGAAAGCCACATTCACTAAATGAATCTTCAAACTTTTTATACTTATGTGTATTTGTACTCACCATTTATCTTCATCGGCATTTAAGTAAACATGTTTATAAATTGATTTGTTATATTATACAAATTAATGAAGCAACTAGCTATAAGTTTGCCATTGGTTCATTTTTCAAGCAACTTGTCAATAAAATAGCACTAGAAATAATTATTCTTGTAAGAGTATATGGACAACTAGAACAGAGGGACAGAAAGAGAAACTAAACTCTGGCAGTCCTTCTCCAGATAAACTGGAGCAAAGACAGTAGGATGAGAAAAATCTGCTCAGGAATTAAGTTAGAGTCATATTTTTAATGATGTTTTATAAGAAAAAGAAAATTTAAAATGAGATTATCTTCCATACAGTAACACCAAAACAGGACAATAATGCAGTAAATACTATATACCTACCAAAAAAAAAACCCCAAGCAAGCATATTTATCTTGTGAAATACTCAGCTTTCCTGAACAAATGTCATATTATGGATCCTTTCACTGTTGATACTGCCTCCCCAGTTAGTCACCCCTTGCTACAGAGCTACCACCAAGCAAGGAAGCAGGTTGTAGCTCTCAGCCTGGATACGGGCAGTTAGGTAGGACAGTCCCTCACAAGTTAGCAAGAAATCACTGTCTATTTGAGCATAAGAAGAGCCCTTTCAAGGAGAGGGGAATTCACCTTACGAGTTTTATTGGCTTATGAACCCACTCCTGGGATATCTGTAACCTAGCTACTGAAATTAGACACTCCTACTCTAAATTTACTACCAAAGCAATTGAATATGTATGTTTGCGTGACTGCTGGACGCTCATGGCTCTGCCAAGCCTCAGGTGGGGAAGGGCGGCCTGTGCGAGGCAGCCATGTGCTGGGGGACAGCCGGAGCCCTCGCACCTCCCCGCAGGTGCCCTGCCCATCAAGTGCTGCCTGGGGGATCCCTGACCCACAAGGGACTGGGCGTGACCCAGGGCCACACAAAACGCAACTCTCCCTTCCCAACCCCAAGGTAACATTGTGCTCCAGGGCCAAAAAAGTATCAAGTACCAACCAAGCGCTGCTCTGGCAGGCATCACGCCCTCACATGGCAGGCAAGGAAGGTTCCAGAGCCGCTTGGGGCGACCAGCCCATGCACAAAGCACGCCCGCCCTGGCAGCCGCTCAAGCCCCAGCCAGCACCAACCACTTCTCTGCCTCCTGCATTCCTCCATGCAATTCTTGTCAGACTTTTAGCACACGGCTACGGAGGGCAAAGAAATGACTACGAATACCCTCCATCCCCACAAACAACCTTTTTGGGATTCTTACCTAAATATACACCTCTATCAGAAGGTGTATATTTCTTCCAGTGACAAATCATAGAGGATTGTTGATAGTGCAATTGCAGGAGGCGACGATGCACAAGGCCATGCCCACGGGCCTGCAAGAGGCAGCACCGTCTCCCCTGGGGCTCCTGCCAGCAGAGCCCTGGGTCCCAGCAGAGCAACTGCTGGGGGTGCCCCCGGGGGGCTGGGCAGTGGCGGCCCCAGCCGAGCCCCAGCAAGCAGGGCAGCTCCCAGTGCTGGCCTGGCTGCCCCAGGGCTGGAAGGCACAGCAGAGGCAGCAACCCCATGGACCACATTCAGATGGAGGGCCAACACCTCGTGCCTAAACAGCCTGTAACACCAGCCTCCAGGAATGAGGTAAAGCAAAGGAAGAGTGAAATAAGGTCCTGTGGTGACCCACAGCTGAGTAGTATCCCACTGCTCCCTACAGCAAGGAACATCAGCTGCCGTCTCCTGTGCCAGTTGCTGGATAGAGTCACAAAAAAGCGGGGTCTGTGCCGCCCAGCACGCCCAAGGGGAAGGTGGTAACTACAGCACATTCCTCTGAGTAAAGAGCAAAGAGAAACGCCACAGACAGACCACCTACACCAGCTCCTTGGCAATACTGTACAGATAAATGAAAAAATACATCATGATCTTATATTCTCCTTCTCAGATGTGTCTACAGAATTTTTTTGTTTGATGAGAGAGGTTTTTTCCTTTCTTTGTTATCCCAGAATGAAAGAATATTGTCCACGTACAATGCAATAAAATTTTGAACACAAATGCTTAAAAACTGCTCAAAACTCAGTAAGTATCCCCTTTGATCTGTTAATAAAGTAAATAGAGCAATGCATTAAGCAATCTGATCTAATACGAATAAAATTTTTTGTGCCTTTTAATTCTTACATGGCTCTCCTTCTAGATAAACAAACATTTACGTGCAGTTACATTTCTCTCTCATTACGTGTCATTTAATTGGAAAACTAAAATGTCTCAGTGGTTTCGTTACCAAATTTGAACGCAGCTGCTTTACCTCTTTCAAAAACACAGAAAATGTTTAAAAGTTTTATGTCAGAAGTTTTTAAAAAGTTTTAACTACAAGATCCACTTCTTCCACTTCATTACATACTGGTGGACGGTCTTCAGTTCTCTGACAGTGCAATAAGAAAAACAAAACAGTAGTGACATTATCATCGTCAGATCCCCCAAATTAGGTAGCCACACTAGAAAGGCAGCAGTGCCCCTATGCCATCTGCACAGCACTTCAACTGCTCCACTGTCAGCAAGCTGGCCACCCCACAACAACAGTTGGGTCAACATGATTGCCCTGCAGCCTCTGAAAAACTGGTATTTTTGTCACATGTAAGTCAAAGAACATTATTCTAGCACTATGCACGGCTCTAGCAGGGCCACGCACTTGAAACAGCGTCCCAGCCACCTTAAGGAAGTAGTAGAAAACAGGTAAAAAAAAACATCCAGAATGGCAGATGATCCTGAGAACATCAAAAAATTAAATGAAATACGGTAGACCTCTGCTTTCTTTAGGGGAAAAAAAGTCTCAGTGAGTATTAATAAAAATTATGAAGGGAACTGACGCAATCACTGTAGGTGGCTATCTCAGCTCATCTCAAATGCAAAGGCAAGGAAAGCTCACCATAAGCTATAAAAGGCAAAGGCAATCAGGCAAGAAGGGCAAATATGTAGGAACTCTAATTAACGAACAATAAATGCATAAAATAAACTGCCAAAAGATGAAATCAAAGCAGGTACTTTTTTTTTTTTTTAATGAGACAATACACTGGTCCACAATTAATTTTGGGTAACAATTTAATTATATCAACGAATAGCTTTTAGGTTTTTTTTTTCTCCTGTTTCCTATGGGAAATTGTAAAGCAGCTGGTTAAATTAACAAAAATATACATTTATTTTGTTCTTTTCCTCTTTAAACATGCTTCCATCACAGAAGACTGCTGTGCTGTGTGAATTCTTGCCTGTTGAACTTACCTGAACTAACATGTACTATTAGCAGTCACAGCACTGCAACCACAGTGCCCAAAGAGATCTTATCTGCAGTCTACAGCATCTGCCTGTTTAAATTAAAGGGAAATTCAGTGGTTTATGATGTCCAGTGAGTAATAAAATTTTGTGATAGTAATGACATGTTGCGTACTAAAATCTACCTGTCATTTCCACTAGACACCATTTCCTATGAATTTCAATTCATTTCAATTTGTTCTAAAGAATGCATGGTAGTATTTTAGTATTTTATAGAATGACTGGACCCCATCTATCCAAAATATTTAAGTAGATAAATCCAGATATTATCTAAAATTCCCATTAAGTAAAAAGATCCTAATGTTAATTTATGTTTTAAAATTCTGCAATAGAAAATTAATTTATTTGAAATTATTGATTACTGTTTTTTTTCAAAAAAGTTTTATCTGTGTATAATATTTTCTGCAAATTTGAGATTATTTGAGATGAAATATCTCATATTATAGCAAATTGCTTCACCATACACATACCCCAGGTTGTTTTAGCTGCCAAAATTAGGACCATGGCTTAGCCAAAACACTCACTGACACAAGACAGAAGATAGAGAAAAGCATTTCCAAAACAACAAAGTATATGGCAAATGGCCCACGCAGGCCACCTTGTACAAAAGAAGAGTTATCATTCCACAGAATGTGAGTGAAGGACTCACAGACTGCTTTACATAAAGCCATGTTAGCCATTTGAAGGGAAGCACTTTGCTATTCATCACTCTCAGGATTGTACTCAAGCTAACATCCTCTCCCTGGATCTCCACAGCTCGATCTAATTCTTCCGCACTCGTGCTTGCTGTTGGATAACAGCTAAAGGGAAGGTGGGTGGTTATCTTTGAGGATCTTAACGCTACCTTTGCTACCAAGCACAGAGAATGCCAGGCAGAACTCTCCTTTGCCACATGTCTGTCTTCAGCAGCTAAATATGAAAATGACAGGGAATGACAGTCAAAGGCTTGACACGCTCATGTACCTTGGACTAAAGACTCATTCCTCCCTCCTGCCTTTTTTGGGGGGTTTTTTGGTTAGTCTGTCACCTCTACTATTCCTGTTTCAACTATTCATATGATTTCATTGTCTGTTGTGGCCGTCTCCTTATACACGGCGCCTGTAGGCATTAATTTTACTTAATGTACTATATGCTTGACACTCCACATGGTGTTAATGAGTTGCCAGCTGCCTGTTGTGATACAAGAAGTAACCGCAAACCCAGTGTCGCCTTTACTCCTGCACTGGTTCGGTTTTCTATAGTGACACATAAATGTCAAGTGGTATGATCAGAAGTAAACAGTCATGACAGACAGGAAAAAAGGAGCTGACAGTTGAAGGTGATGATATCCATTAGGCTTCTACAGCTGCCACCTCCTGGGGAGACTGCTGAAGGATTTGAAATGTGGTGCAGAGCTCCTGGCTAACATGGCTCTATGACAAAGAATATGCTTACCTTCAAAATACCTGGCCTACCACCTAACCATCTGGCTTATTATCATTCAGATAAATCCACTTATATGCACAGAAAGGAGAAAGCCATGATGGAACATCAGAAGTGCATAAAAAGGGCAGAAACATTAGTCAATCAGCCCGATGATTCCCGAACAGTTGTTAAGGGAGCATGTCATTGCCTTGCTCACTTAACCATGGACATAAAAGAAAAGAGCTTCCCAAAAAGACAGTTTAAGATTTCAATTAAATTAAGCTGAATCTTAAGATGTCCATCAAGAGTAGTTAGAAAGATTATATCCAAGTCAATCTTTATTCACGTTTCACTCTTTGTGATAGTAGATTAAACACTTCATTTTGTTGAAGGTAGAACTTTTACCTGATAAATGCAGAAGTGAGAAAAATCACTTAGGTTAAACACCAAGCCAGTTTTCTTACCACAACTGGCTCCACTGGACTTTAAGTTGCGCAAATCAACCAAAGCATGTATTTGACATGCAAGAGCATGACTGAGGAAATTTGAGACCTCCCAGTGAGTGCAAGCCCCCAGCAGACACCAATGCTGTTGCTCTCTCCCCTCCATACCTCTCTGACATATTCACAAGGATTGGGGCAGAATGTAATACTCAGATGGCACATGTACCTCTAGGCTGCTGCAATTTATGCCAGGGCTAACACATCTCAACCCAGAAAATTAGAGTTGTAACTGCTTCCATGATCTTCTCCTTTCATCTCCCACACCAAGAGCAGTATTTTTCCTTATAAGAAGCTCAGTTAATTGCCTTTATTATACACAATATTCATTCCTTAGATTTCCATCACCAATAGAGCTATTATAAATTATTTTAGCTGCGCTCTTCATGCTTTTATCTCAGTATTGATTTTATTTTTAATGTAAACTTTTAAATTATAGTGCCAGAGAAACAACTACTTATATAGCTACAAAGGCTAAATTAGCAAGACCTGACAGAAAAATACAGATAGGTGCTGCAGATATTTGATATGAAACATTAAAAGCTAATATTATTTTATGTAATACTAAAATGTAAGAAAAAGCAAATGTAAAGGTAGTTCTACCTGCCAGTATACCGCAATAATAAAGTATTAGATTCAAGCCTCGTAATTAACTTAATCAGATGGAGTTTTCTTTAATTCTCCAATTCCTTTCCTTCAGCTATCTAAGTGTTACTCAGCTTGAAGAATACAATTAGGAAAAACACCAGCAGATACTACCGGAAATGTCTCCCTATGCTTCTGTTACAGTAAAGCATATAGTATCTTACAACATGTCTAGTATTTGGCCATTGTAGTATTTCAGATGTATAGGTGCACATCCTCACGTTTGCTAAGGAAATGTTTTTCTCTGCCTCTGATCAGGGACTTAGGAAATACCTCCTTTAAACCGCTAAACTAAACACAGAATTTAAAGGTGTGCTTATTCTGGTCTCTGTAAATGTATGCACACATAAATACTGTATGCAGAACCTCAGCATTTGTAATTAGTTGAAGGCAATTTCAGTAAAAAATAAACCTCTTATACCATGGAATTAGAGCAATAGGTTAAATTGTAATTTTTGTCAACGAGTCCATTTTTACTCTATCGATTTGCACAAGGTGATGCGATGCACTGATTTGAATCTTATATACAGAAGTGATATTGCATTAATTGAAAAATAATTGGATTCCTCCCACTTTATAAAAGATTCCTTTACATTATCAAAGTTTTAATCTCTGATAAGTTTTGCAACACTCACAAACCTAAAAATCACCGATTTATATCTTAATTCAGATATGCCAAATACTTCAAGATGAGGAATTCCAAAACAGCAGTCTACGCAGACTGCAATGCAAACATGAAACAAAAGTAAAAACGTTAGCATTTCCTTTCCATATATTGTAGCATATTAATTGTTGGTTTTGGTAATGTAGCTTATTAGTTTTGCATAATTTAAGTTTTAATTCATCGTTTAATTTTTAATTAAGTAGTCTCTTTCAAGATGAGCTTTCTGCCCGGATTTTAGTTAGATGCTAAACATGCTATACATAAAAGCAATGGCAAGAATGTAATATTTAGTTCATACGCTTTCTCTGTGATTTCAGACATGAAAGCAACCAGTTTTTCAGAGTATAAAATAACAGCAATTGTAAAATGTCATATAAATTTTAAATAATTAAAGCCCTCTGAAAATATCTGTAAAACTAGTGGGGCAATTATACAAAGAAGAGCTGTATACTTTCTACAAATTTTGCTATGGGTTTTTTGCTTTGGTTGTTTGGTTTTGTTTTGGGGCTGGGATTTATTTTTTTTTTATATGTTTTGGGTTTTTACACACACACACAAATCCTGCAATTTTGCTAGAGCAAGAACACTGTATTTTACAGGGCTAAGTCCCTACAGAACACGACAAACTCTATGTAACTCCAAATATGGGGAAACAGGCTAAGCCCTGAGGAAGGGTTACATTTATTTTTGCCCATAAAGAGGAAATATAAGAACAAAACCTATTTAAAATTGCAACAAAATAGCCTTTGGTAGGAATTCTAATTATGTATGAAACCAGCCTGAATGCTTATCTATAGGTATTTAAAAAAACCCTAAGAGAAAGTCTTGCTTATCATAAACTACCTGTTGTTTACTGGAAAATTCACGTGATTACAACATTGCAAACTCCATGGAAATGAAATTTTTAAGTATTATTGGTTTGATTTTCTTCATATTTAGTGAAGTAAGAAAAAAAATATCTTGTTTTAAGAACACATCTGTCAATTGAACTGAATATTGTGAGAGCTCCCAGAAGTTCTCCGGTCCACAACAGCCTGCCTCCAAGGTGAAGGAAGGTCAGCATCAACGTACCTGAGACACCTAACAGCAAAAACCAAACATAAATGCATAAACACCAGTGCAACCCCAAGCATCACTTTCTTTGCAAATTTCCTTCAGTGCCCTGAAAAAAACAATATTGGTTTATATACAGGTTTTTATACCAGAACTACTTCAGTTACCAATAAGACCTCCAAATTTAAGTCCAAGTAATAATATCTGTAGTGTCCAGAAAGTGTCCCTAGGTAGAAAAGTACCATCCCACTAAGCAAGATATATAAAAATACACATGTACACACATATACCTTTCCTAAACAAAAGGGGAGCAGCTGGCTATTTCAGTTCTGGGAGATTCTTTGGCTTCATAGTTGAGGGAAGGTTGAGTAACTCCCACATTTGAAGTCTCTAAACCTTGGAGCTTATTTCTCAACTGCCTGTTTACTAGCTGGATGAACTACAGTGAAATTCAACTTCAGAGAAGAAGAATCCCTTGTAGGATCCATCATATAAACTCCAGTTCCCCTGTTTCCCCATAAGTTAACTTTTGAGAGTGTTCCTGCCAGGAGGGTGAGATCTCCTGGCAGCACCCACTGCTGCCAGGCTCCTCTTTCAGTGGCACAGCAAAGTGGAGGCCTTGGAGGCTGCAAATTCAGAAAAATTTCCTCAAGAAAGTTGCTGTGAAGTCCCAGAAAATTTACTAAGTAAGAAGGCAAGAAACAAGTCAGAAGTCTGCACTTCCTTAGAATGTTTCATTTTGGGTAAATCCACATTCTTTAAAAAAAAATATTGATAAAATATTTTTTAACAGCTTACTTGTCGTTCAGCTAGATTTCTGGAGAAAATGAGAAGTAATGAAACCTTCCTTGGAGATACAGTCTAGAAGTTGGCCTTCCTTAGGGCTGGAGTTGCTCTATGTGAACTGGGCAGTAGCCTGGTCTTTTAAACCTGACTACAGGGATCAGTTTCTCCATCTGAAAAAAAGCAGTGTCCAGTGGCTGACCCCGAGGTGCACAGTAAAGGTCTGTCAGGGGAGATACACATAAAGATGGGCTATGCACAACTTAACAGCAGAGCACAGTGTGTGTTTGCTCCTGTTCAACAGGAAGCGGCAGGAGGAAGCCCTGTTTTTACAGACCTCTGCACTGTTATAATAGTCTGTCATTCGACTACAGATAAACATACCTGGCAGAGCAAGAAACTACCGAAATACTGCAGCTTAGATTAATCACACTGGTTCTTCTGCTCTTCTGGGAGTTTGTTGTCAGTTTGGCTCTCGGTTTGGGTTTTTTTGGTTGTGTGGTGGATTTTTTTAAACAAATGGTTAAACTACAAAGGCTATGGTCAGCCAAAAAAACTGGCTGAACTCCGGGAATGTTAGTTGTCTCAGTCTGGCTAGCTTCCTATTTAAACCAACTGTTTTAAAGAAATTCAGAAGGGCTAATTAAGCTGTCTATATTATTTTAAAACATGTTCTTGCATGAGGGTTGAGATAAAGCCTGTGGCAATCTTAATGGAAACCCCAAAAGCCAGCTTTAAAGCAATCAGCTGAAAATACCTAGTAGGAGCACTGGAAGACTCAGGTTGAGACCTAGTGGTATCACTTCACTTATATCCGACTAAACTTTCTGACCGGAAGATCTGGATAGATCAGCATTCACCACAGCAAACGGTCACTTACTAAAGGGGTTACAACAGCTCTCTTTTCTAGAGACAAAATATGAATTGTAGTATCAAAGAACCCTCCAGTAGTTTCCCATCATCAGGGTACTAGCGCTACAAAAAGAAATAAACTTACTCAGCAGTTCAACACAGAATAAAAGGTTTTCTCTTCTTAAAGTGCAACAACATAGCACATCTCTACACATTCAAAATCTGAATAATTGGGTCACTTGGCTTGTGTGAGTAACCTACTTTGCTGTCATATTTATATAAACAAACATTTATTTTTAATAATCATTCATGCTCCTTGACTTACTAATCTTATCGGATAACAGTAGTGCACTCCAGCAATATAAAAGATCCATGACAAAAGTTTATCACCTAGACTTCAGCTGTATACAAAAGTATTGGAGAGAATGAAGATAAAAGAGAGAGATTTCCAAATTCACACACACCTTCCTGATACTGAAGGCCAGGCAGGAAAGGACTGAAGCAATTCCTGTTTCCCACCACAGACACCAGTGGCAGCAGTCTCTGTTACTAAAAGATGCATCAGAGGGCTATATAGGCAATCACTGCAGATCGGTATTTGGGTGGTGGTGATAAGGAGCCACTAAGACAAGGAAGGTGATACACTTGTGGTAGAAACCATTATCTTCCATTACTCATTACTGAGCATTCATTCTGAGCCAACTTTATGGTAATTTTGGGTAACAGCACTGCTGATTCCTCAGTCTGCATTAGTTTGTCCAGCCAAATATGTAGCTGTAATACAAATGCCACGTTTAAACCTGGCACGCTGGTTTACCTGAATGTGCTGATAACCCAGAAAACATGATAAGGATGGAAGAGATGGCAAACTGAGCCCGAAAGAAAACCGTAATTCTACAAACAGTGGTGTTAGCAAATTCTGTCTTCCCGTGATTTTATGTCTCATGAGTTATTCAATCTCCAGCTGAAGTTTCCATTGCACAGAGCATTCCCTCTGCTGTGAGGACTGGCAAACACCACACACACACACTGGAGCCTTCTTTCTATCAGGGCACTTATCAGGTCTTTTTTTTTTTCCTCCCCAGACACCTATCTCCACAAAACTTTCAGGAACAGAGGCCGTAACCTGAAGTACTACAATAAGGTGTAAATCACATCTCAAAGACAGATCGATCAAAGTAGGGAAAGGTAGTAGGCTGTTCATCTCTCAAGGATTTAAGACATTACCTTCGAATGAAAAAAATAAGCATTTTAAAATTTCGTTTTCCTTTCACCTAAGGCCCTAGCAAACAGTATAAATTTTGAGCAGCCATATCTATTTTTCAGTGGCTAAACTGGCAAATGTTTCTGGACATTACCATATTTCACAAACCGTGAGGGGTTTTCGCTTGTAGTTTTGGGCCCAGTGAGATTCAGAAAGTACAAAAGGGCACATAAGATGCTGTACATTTTATACCTAGTAAACTCTGATCTGCGATTGATTTATACAGTGTGCTAAGTCTTTATTTCTTTTCCTTTAGCTTGGCAACATAATTTCACTTTGATGGTCAGCCTTTCAATTAATCAAAGTGGACACAGCATTTGCAGCTTCTTTTGAAGTCAGAAAGAATTGTGCGCTCAGGACCTCTTAAAATGAGACCACTTATTTAGGTACTTAAAGATGGCTGTCAACACCTAACTCCAGTCTCCTAAGTTTGAAATTGCTGACTTTAGTAATTTGCCCAAGGAAAGTCAACCTCGGGCACAGAGAGACTACACAAAATCTTACCTCTCATGACCAAAAAGTCCTCGGTTTTCAGTTATATGTGCAGACAAATCTCTTTCTCAACTGGTTTGCCAGTACTGAAACACATTCAAGTATGTAGCAGTAGACCATTTCTAATACGCTGGTTTGGTCAGAACTGTTTTCTAGGGGGATCTTATGTCCAACAGCAATTACGTGATAATGGAATCCAGACATGGATTTACAGAAATCAGAAGAACACAGCAAACTTACAAGGCATTTCTCTGTGTCTGACTGCTCAGACGAATTGCATCCAGGTCTGCTGAGCACTGGCTGTACAGTGCTTAATTTCAACGCCCAGAGGTAGACAGCCTGATACAGGAAGCACTGGCTGACATTGCTGCCCAGCAAACAAGCAAGCAGCACCCCTCCTTCGTGGCAGAAAGTGTTATGCATTCACAAGAATTCCTCTCAAACTAAGAAATCCTACAGCATTAATAGAGGCTAGGAAAAGAAAAAAAAAGAATTAGTGGCTGGGTGGAACTGATACAATTTCTAGTACAATGCCTTTTTTCCTTCAGTTATGTGACAAACAGCTTGTCTGTGCTGACATGCAAGTATAGCTAGCGCAGGTGACGGGAGATGATGTGCTACATGAAGAAAACCACAAAAGTTCACATCAGGACCTGTAGCGGGCTGGTACCCTGGTCATCAGGCCATAGCAAAGTCCAGAGTACCAGATTACAGCTGTGGCTGCTATCTGCCCTTGTTAAATCAGAGCTAGCAGAAGCATGCCTGAACAAAGGCTTTGCTTTGCTCTACAGACCTTTTACGAGACGTACATGAACTACAAAGGTCTAGGGAGGAGTTATAGCGCTAGAACAGTGAAATGGATTTTGCTTTGTAACTTGTCTGAGATCACAAAAAACTGTAGGCACTCTTCCTTTCTGTTTAGAAAATGCATCTTGTAACACATAATACATTACATCAGAGCATACTGGGTAAAATACTTGCTTGGTAAAGTTTTTTTTGTGTAATGCTTTTAAATACTCCTTTCTCCATTAGAGACAAATGGAACTCAGTATAAACTCAGTATTTAGTTACTTGCAGGCATACATTGCCATCCATTTTGCACGTAATATATATTATCACACATCCCTACACCATTTATCACACATCCCTCCACCACAATATTTTTGAATACTGCTACCAAACCCATTGGTAGACCAGATTCTTGGGCCTATTTTCCTTAACACAAACAATACAAAATAAAAATCCCTAAGCAATTTTCAAAATGGGGAGGGAAGGAAGCAACTCAGGAAATACAGAACTGGAAAATCCTACCCACCCCAGAAGAAAATCTGGAAAACACCGTGCTTCAGTATCACAGGTAGAGGTATCATCAAAAGCTTTCATACCTGATGTATGCCTCCACCTGTAAAATGTAATACTGTGACATTCAGATATTTTCAAAACCTGCTGATATCTAGTTTTTCCTCTGAACTTTGTATTTTGAGTTTTGGGTTGTTTCGGATTTTTTTTAAAGTTTGGATCACGTGAGTAAGAACACCAGATATGCTAAAACATTACATTTCATACATGTTGAATTCTGCTTAAAATATTCAGTTCATCTCCCTCTCAAATCTCAACTTTTGCAACAGCAGCCATACAGTAACTCTCCACAGTAAACTGGGATTTACAGGTTGACAGCTGAGATTAAAAAAAATTTATAATTAACACTACTCACTGCACTAGCAAACAGACAAAATGTAAAATAAGAACCTTTAAGAGAAGTGATCCATCAACTACAACACATAAAAGAAAGATATGTCAGCCAGTCCATGTTATAAAATTCCTAAAATTAAGAAACTGCAATTTTTAAAACAGAAATTCTTTAAATACAGCTTGTAGTAAATTGCTGAATCTGTTCAATGTAACATAGTAGCCTACAACAGCAGCTAGTCTGCCACCCAGAAGTTTATCAGGGCAAAGAGATGACAACATTTAGTATATCATTCTAGAAGGGAGAGAACAAAATACTTTTTCCCATCCCAAATTTGCTTGGAAGACCTCTATACTATCTCAGAAAAACACTCATATGCCCAAATAATCTGTAAAACCTTATCAAAAACCTTTAATGATAAAAAATATACAATTTTAGGAAGGAAAATTCTTTGAAGACAACTGAACTTGTAGGAATACTGTAAACAAGTGTGTCCCCTAACTGTTTTCCATATACTTTCCTGTGAAAAGGAAATCTTAAATGATTCAATGTCCTTAATTGTGTTGCATCCAGCCTAATGGTGTCTAGACTAAGTAATAGAGCTGTATTGTGGTGTATCTTAGAGTCCTCACTTGCACAGATTAAGAAAATGGTCAAAACACATTATACCTCCCAGCCTTCGCACATGACTTTCCTTCCTACCGAAAGAAGGTACAAAGGGGAATCCAAGATCTCTGAACCTTAATATGGATTCAAAAGCAAAGGTTGACCAGGATCAGTGTTCCACAGCTCACCAAACTAAAAGTAGCCTGTCGTAGACTACACCACTTCCTTCCTATAATTTGCTGTACTTATTTGTTGTGCTTTACCAGGTGCTCTGGAAGCAACTCATAGAGCAGAAACAATATTATACAAAAACAGGAGGCAGCCAATACCATAGCATAAAAGCAAAAGACATGCTCCACTCAAACACAGCTCACCTTCCCTTCTCGCTGCAGTGAGGGAGAAGGCCCTGCTCAACACCTCTCACTAGTGGGACAACAGAAAGAAAAGGTCAAACAGCTGTGGCAAATGCAAGACAGTCAAATTAAGGGTCTCCTTAAACACATTTATGTGGAGCCCGTGCGTGCTGCCATGGACATTGATACAATTACTTAGATGCAAACAACCTGTGGAAATATTTGTATAACCTATCCAGTTCTGTGAACTGGGTCATGATTTGAGTCATATGTGAGCAAATAACTCACAAATAGAGATTTATAAACAAACTGCTTACTAGAAATCACCTACTCAAGTCTGAGAGGCACGTTTAACCAGCAACAGACCAGCGGTTCCTCTCACCAAGCATGTGCATGTCCAGCTTCAGCATTTGTGCAGTCTAACAAAATTCCCAAACATGCATAACTTGTGGTGAATCAATCTGGCTATGACACAGAAAAATAAACTATTGACACAAACGGTTTTATGTGCACCACACTAGCCACCCAGTTTGCCATTACTTGGATGTCTTAAGTACAGTAAATGTACTGCTATCTTCGCTTACTCTTTGTTTTTAAACAAACAAACAAACAAACCCACTAAGAGAGGTAATGTTAAAAACTGTTTTAAAAATCAGAATGTAAGGAAATCCAAAGATAATTTTTCACATCATGCACAAGCCAAGGCACACTACTTATATACACATGCAGATTATATGAAGACATGTTTTACATCACATGAAAATTAACTTGTGTTTTAAAGAGTAAAAGATTAAAAGAACCATCTAGAGCCCTCTTCGTTGATATGTGGGATGATTTCTATGGTTTTCAAATTTACTGCCAATGACTTAGACTTTTTAACAATATTTACTATTTCTAACCCCCTTCACTGTTTGCTATGCCTTTCCACCACCTCCCTACTCCCAACGAAGGCATCTCCTTGGCAGCACACTGCTTGCCTTCAGGGAGCTGACCCACTGCTTCGGAAGGCTGAGATCAGACAGCATGCAATGGGTGTCCTGCAGGAACTCTCCGTGCCTGTTGATTTTTACTTCTCTTGCGAGCTATTCTGCTGTCTCTCCTGTTAATACCATTCCCCTGCTCCAAAACTAGCAATCCTCTTTTCCTCTCAATTCTTCTAATAAGCCTAATCAATTAAACTCCAAGGCAACTGATCTCTATTTCTGTCAAGATTGAAGGCTGCAAATTCTACTTCAGACCTGAGAAAGAGCTAGAAATGCCCAAAGCCTATGTGTCTTTTCCAACCGTATCAGTCAGTCAATTATAAGGTATTACCTCTCCTTACAAACTTAGCCTTTGAATTTTCCACACTCTATTGCTCATCTAAAAGTTGTACTCCAGTTTCTTCTCTGCTCCACAGCAGCTACCTATCAAGGAGTGCTGAGAGAAGCTCCATTGCAAAGAAGTATCTAATTATTTGGGTTAAACACTTCCAGGCATGTAACAAAGTGGTGGAAAAGAAGAAGAAACTAAATGGAATTAAAATTTATCTTACAAGCCACAGCCGTCTGTATAAAGAAAATTGCATGCAAGGAGTCAAAAGTTAGGATGCAAGTTCCCCTTGTATCAATATTCGCTGGCAATCACTCACCTTTTTATGGAGAACAATGACCTTTTTTGATACAATGGTGACCCAGCTTAGAAGAGTAAATGGAAAAAAGTAGGGGAAAAAAAAGTCTTTTTATTATTCCTTGCAATCAAAATGTAAAAATTTAAATGATCTAAAAAAGCACCTCTTTATTAAAGAGTTGATGAAAGTGTGGGTCAGTCCTATTATCCTTTTAAATTAATAAAAAATTCCTGATCTTTTAAAATTCAGAAGAATAATGTATATTTAAAATATTCTGTAATTACTGCAAAAGTATTAATTAACAGTTCATGGATGCATAAGTAGTGAGATGAAGGAATAAGCCATCTACTCACTATAAATATAAGCTTAAAAAATCATTTTATAGCATTTTTGTAGCTGTATGATGTTAGGCAGGTCATAACACTAGTACTTTCCTCTGAAAACCTAATAATTATTAACCTTTTTAATTTTTAAGCTGAATATTGACTATGCAATAAATTGGAGTAAGTTCAATCTTACAGTCAATTCCAAACATGAAAGAGTTTCTCTTCCAGCCACACTGACCATTAGCATTAATTTACAGATATTTTCTTAGGCTTGACTCGAACAGAAGTCTGAATTATCTTACTGCAAACGATTTTAAGTAACAGCACAATAATTCATATATAAAGCACAGAATTACAGATACATAAAATCACTATTTCCTCTACAAAACTATAAAAGGATATTAAAAGTTATTCCACATTGCATGGGAAAACATTAAAATATACAACACAATCTTCCTTCCACACTAAGACCCACAGGTAGAGAGGAAAAGTATGGGATTCAGTTCTGTTATATTCAGCCCTTCAGAAAATCACAGAATCGTAGAATGGTTTGGGTTGGAGGGGACCTTAAAGATCATCTAGTTCCAACCCCCCTGCCATTGGCAGGGACACCTTCCACTAGACCAGGTTGCTCAAAGCCCCGTCCAACCTGGCCTTGAACACTTCCAGGGAGGGGGCAGCCACAACTTCTCTGGGCAACCTGTTCCAGTGTCTCACCACCCTCACAGGAAAGAATTTCTTCCTTATATCGAATCTAAATCTGCCCTCTTTCAGTTTAAAACCATTACCCCTCGTCCTATCCCGACACTCCCTGATAAAGAGTCCCTCACCACCTTTCCTGTAGGCCCCCTTTAGGTACTGGAAGGCCCCTGTAAGGTTTCCCCAGAGACTTCTCCAGGCTGAACAACCCCAACTCTCTCAGCCTGTCATCATGGGAGAGGTGCTCCAGCCCCTGAATATCTTCATGGTCCTCCTCTGGACCCACCCAAGCAGGCCCATGTCCTTCTTATACTGGGGGCCCCAGAGCTGGACACAGTACTCCAGGTGGGGTCTCACAAGAATGGCATAGAGGGGGAGAATCCCCTCCCTCGACCTGCTGGCCACACTTCTCTTGATGCAGCCCAGGATACAGTTGGCTTTCTGGGCTGCGAGTGCACATTGCTGCTCTTCTCACCATACGAGTCTGAATCACAGTATAGTTGAGAAACTCTCCATTCCCTGAGCACAGGTGAGGCTGGCTGATCAAGCAGGGATTTCCTGCTCCTCCAGCCCATTCCTTCCTCTCCCCTTTGCAATAGTGAGCTGAGACAAACAGTAAGGCTGCACCAGCACCACGGGAAGGATTGCATTTTCTCATCCTGGGAACCCAGATGGAGGAAATGAGATAGAGGTGGGAGGAAAGATATGTTTCCCATATTGGAAAATCAGTGAACAGACTGGGGAGAAGGTGGAAGGTCCAGTGGTCCATGAGGAAAGCACTCATGATGTGTGGCTGTGGGGACCTGAGCTGGGAGGGAAGAATTCACACTGGTGGTGCAGGAAACCAGCTAGGCAGCTAGTGGGGTATGAGATGCTCTCCCAGACGCTGGAGCACAAGTCAAGCACAGGGGCAGAAAAGGCTAGAGTCAACATGGTTGGAATTTGCAGTGTCAGGATTTCATGGGGACACGAGTGTGGACCAACACATTCACCCACAGGTTGGTGAATGACCTCAAGAAAAGCTATTAAGAAAAGGGATGTGCATGCACATGTAGGTATAAGGAAGCAAAATATGCCAGAAATAGGGATACTATAATAGTAATAACATAGGAATCTTTCTAAAAATTACAACTCAGAACTTCTCTATATCATGCCAACTTCTCCATGGACACAGAGATGTCCCAACGGTGCAGAATGCTCCTTCCAATACCTCTTTAGCAACAGAGAAAAAGAGAATTAATCATGCAGACAGTCATAGCCTTTTTGTGTAATCACACTCCAGCACAGCATCCGCAACATTACCAGAATCTGGGCACAAATTCACATTCCCAGTGCTGTATCAGACTCCCTTTTACTGTGTTGGGAAACTCATGCCACTATGATTCCATACACAGGAAATTAGGAATATCAGATAATGTATTTGTGAGATTGCAATTAACTTCCAACTTCAGAAACAAAAATGGATTATTTCCTATGTTTTTTATATGTATGTATAAAGATAGAAACCTCCTCCAAACAAACCCTGAGACACTGTCAGGAAAATTATTTTAGGATATTCTTTTTATGTGAACAGCAAACACCGCATGGTCCAAAAGATCATTTGTGTCACATAGTGTCACATGTCTGTTTAGCTACCTGATAGGATAGTTGTTTGATGTTCTCTGGTATAATCAAAGGAAAAAAGAAAAAGGGGAGGGGACAAGAAAACAAAAAACCCCATACAAATCTAAATAACCTCCCATGTATTTCCTTCATTAGAATTTTTCTAAGTATAAGGATAAAATCCAGTTATGAATATTCATCACAAGCATAAAAAGAAACCATTACACAGATTTAGTAAATTTGCTGGCTGACCGTTTAAGTTTTAATAAACTGTCAGGACTCAGGCACATAGGGGTCTGCCTTCACCAGGAAATAACTCAAACCAGAAAAAGAGTGAACTCATTAAATTAATGTCTGCAATGGAGGCATTGCTGAAGAAGCAACAACCTGCTGGTGTCCCTCCACCCACCAAGCTCCCAAATGTTATCTGAAAACCTTGCTAGTCTCTAAGTGACCAACCTCGCATTCTGATTACATGCCATCCAATTTCTACTACTCCAGACCTCAATATAACGCAATTCTTGTGGCATTCCAACCCTCCAACATACCAACGTCTCCCAGTGTTATGCCATCAGCAGGTTTTCATAGCTACAATTTCATTTTGTGCGTGTGTGCAGCAAGATCAATAATGCAAATATTTAATAAGATTTATCCTAGTGTAACCTTCAGAGTAATCACCTGCTAGATCTCTCATTACTGTTTTTAATACCCTTTGCCAAATCTGAGAGCCTGATTTTTATCAGTTCTCACTAGAACCTTACACTTTTTGTTCACTAAAAAGATACAACTTTTCCTGATGATCAATTTTTTTTCCCCATTTTTTAGGCTGTCTGTTCACACCTAACCTTCTTTTTAAGGTGGTTACTCATCCTCTGAGGTCTATAGCTCTTTCCTTGTAAGGTTTTTTAATCTCATGAGCCAGATGCTTAGGCTGTGCTCTGCAGGCCCTTGTTAACCTTCAAAAAGAACACACACTTCTTTGCATGAAGATTTACTTTCCACAGCAGCCGCTGGCAAGAAGCCAAACAAAAAAGATCTAGAAAACTCTTACAGTCTTAACAGCTCTAAAATAATTCTAAGAATATTGTTAATCTTGGGAAAACATGGTATCCTGTTCTTTCAAAAAGAAAAAAAAAGAAGAAAAACAAGAACTCTGCATAATAAAACCATCTCACAAGAAAATGAATGTATCCTACCACCAAGAGATCCAATTCTTCAAAGGGCTATTCAAAATTAAAAATAATAAAAATACAGATGTGTACTTGGCTTCTGGTTCAATTTAAATCTGAAACTATACAGTTTTTGGAGAATTGTTTGATACACAAAAGGTCTGACCACACAAACCAAAGTGTCAATGAATGATGAACTGGCTGCATAGTGCCAGACAGTCAATGAATGATGCAGGTGGCTGCATAATGCCAATATACGATGTCCAACTTTCTGTTAGCTCTAGCAGATTCCATCTGCTTCCCCTATAAGACTCTGTGGTTATTTTTAAGTGGTATTTTTAACCAGTTGAGGAGTTGGATTATAAAAAAATTCATCACACTGAACTTAGATGGATTCCAGTAAAGAGACAGTCAGAGGCTCTTATAAAATTAGGTCTCAGTAACTACTACAAAGTATATCTATGCCATTGCCCTAGTGCTGAAAGAGAATACTGGCTTGTCTCGAGTCTTACAATCCTGACTACTGGGTGGGAACACAGAAAGCTGGTTTCTATTCTTGGCTCCACCACTGTTTTGCTATATGTCCATGGCCAAATATCTTCACTTTTCCACACTTCACTTTTTCATGGGGATATAGAAATACTTTCTTAGATTGACAACTGATGAAAATTAGTATGTAAGTGTTATACTATTAGTCTATCCACTGCAAGATGCTCCTTTCTGTGTTTATATCCACCGCTTCTACAAGTCTCCTGCCTTCACAGTAGACATGAGTGCTAGAAGCAGGTAACTGTATAGATAACTGACCTTTCCCATACATCCTGTAGAGATCAGCCCTTACCACAGCTGATAAAGACCCACAATTACTTTAAATATGCTTACAAAAAGCTTAACTCAAGCAGTTATGTACCTTGACCTAAGTGATTGTCCCAAATTAAGAAGAAAAAGCCAAGGCTTACAGTAAGGTATACTTTCCACCATCATCGTTCATCATAAGTAATTGTCCTTATATCCTCCTGCATGCAAACTAATTGTGCACCCACTCTTCTCCCTGCTCCCCACCCCACAGTTAGTGCTGAAAAAGGCTTCTCCATACTCAGAACCCAGTTTTAACCTCAAGCTTGAAGGTGCCAATTAGCTAGCCTGCGTCTGGCTGCCAGTCCCACACTGCTGGATCCCGCCTGCTACTTTATCTTACACTCAGTTTCTGCTTGGCCATAAACCCCTGAACTGTCTGCTGACTCTAGATGTTACCTCCTTTGCCAGTGCATTAGAGTTTTGGAAGATCTTGTCTTGTCTGCTTGCTGAACTGAACACAATGTGATCTTGCACTAGTTATCCTACCTACTTATCTCTGTTAAAAAAGAAAAACAAAAAGGTAAATAGGCAGCATGTTCTTTGCAGCAATTATTATTATTATTGTTGTTATTATTATTATTATTATTGTAATGAGTTTAGAAATTTGAAATAGTTGTTTTTAAACAATGGGATCCTCACAAGTCTATAGAAAAAATACCTAGAACTACAATGTACATCAGGTTTTTCCAGTTTGCGCTTAAACTTCTGAAGACTAAAGCCAAAGCTTTTTGTTAAAGCAATATGAAATAGCGATGAAGACCAGGAAACAAACAAAAAAATAAATAAAATGTAGGCATGTGTTTAAAAAATTCAAGCAGTACAAAATTACATACGTCTTTAAACTGCAGCAGATTCTGCTTGGGCTTAAAGAAATCAAAATAAAGTTGTGAACCATATAGAATAAAGGATCTCAGAAAAGATTTTAGCAATAACCACCATAGCTGAATGATTTCCCCTACCAAATATCAAAGGAAAATAGCTGTCAAAAGTGTAAATTAAATCACTTTTAAATTGAACAGAAAATTATTTCCTATTTTCCACAGGTTATGATTTGGAGTGATCTTAAACCTCTGGAAAAGAATTTCCCAATTTTCAAAAATTCTGAAGCCCAATTACAAGTAATTATAGCTTTTCATTTTCAACATGATGAAATAATTTGATTCTTTTTACAAGAGGTCTGGTTTAGCTCAAAATAGACAAGTGCTTCTGCAATGAGTTAGTACACAAAGACAATAAAGATCATTCTCAAAAGAAAATCAAGGATACATGTTGGCTATAAATCATAAATGGAGCATTCAGGCAAAAATAGTTTGTGTGTTCTACAAATGCCACTTATTTCCATTGCACATGAGTGAGATAAAGTAAACAGACCACTGACAGTTTTGGCTTTCAAATACAAAATGGGTAAGATTTGAAAGAAGAAAACGTATGGCATAATCACAACTGTTAGATCTAGTTTTAAAGTATAATTTGGAGAAATAGAGTGCATGAATACAAGCTTTTCTATATTCTCATTACAGAATAAAAGCAAACTAGGACCATATAGCATTAAATTAAAACAAAATATTATTTTAAGTATCTTGTTCCCAGGTCTACTTGCTTCCTCTCCCCCCAAGAATTACCTTTTTTTCTTATTCTCTGGGAAAAGAAACTATATTCACTAAATTACAGATTCCATTTCAGTAAAGCTCCTAAAACCTTTCACAAAAAATCTAAAGCTCAACCAGCTCCAAGTCAGTGCAGCACAGTTCATTACCATAATGTTCACTGTACTTTGCAAAATGCCTATATTATGTGAAAGAACTCCTAAAATAACCGATACTTTTGGATAGAATTCTAACCACACTAACGTGTATTTGAAGTTAGATTTGGGGTACATGCAAGACCACCTAATAAATACTAAGTGATGTAGTAAACCTCTACACCTTTAGTTTTTAAGGACAGAGGTTTGCATGACTCCTCCAAGTTATAACCAAACTTGATATAACACACGTATCCAGTAGCAAGAGAAGTTCAAATGCACTGTAGCGAGTATCAAATGCAGTTATCAAAGAGAAGAAACGCTTAGCCTTCTAAGCAGAGAAGTATAGTCTAATCTGGAGGCAAAAAAAATCTTAACACAACAATTCTTAAACTTCAATCCAAGATCAGGGAAGCAAGTTTGTCAGCCGGGCTCCAATTTCCAGCATTCCTGCCTTCCCCTGCTTTGTTTGAAGGTTACCTATGTCAGGTTACCTACAGTGTTACCCCTCAAAAACATGGAACTTAAGTGTGTGCAAGATACAGGGCACACTATTGTCAGAACATAAGCAGAAACTGACATAAAAAAATACTAACAGTGATTATATTTAAAATAAAAAGCCCTATGGCATTTTTGTAACTTTAAAAGTGGCAATAGTATTATTAGGTTTGATTTTTTTCCATAATAAAATACATCTTCTTCTGTGCTTAACATTACAGATTGTTTAACATTGTGTAGTATGTCATAAAGTGACTAATATAAAATCAAAAACTATTTCTGCAATGTATCAAAGCACCTGGTTACTATTAAGTTTTCACAAGGAAAATTAGTAGATTGAGCACTGATATATTCAATAAACCCAGGTTTCTCTTGTGGTAAGTCTTCTGGAAGTGAAGCAAATCTTCAAATACTATTAAAAAAAGTGTCAGCCAAAGGAAAAAAAAGACTAAACAACTACTTAACCTCTAACAGTAAGGAGAAAAGAATTAAATGTTATTGATTGACAACAACAAAATAAGAAAATTTGTATTTACAGACATTCGATAAAGGCTTTTAATGCTATCTCAACCTTTGCAGGTGGTGTGGGAACACACCAGTTTGACCAACAGCAGATATATGGAGGGATAAAGCACACCACCCAGCAAAAAGCCAGGCACACTAGCATCAGAAAATTGACATCTACAGCCCTTCTACTCCCTCATATAAATATGTCACTGAAAGCTAGGCAGGACTTACTCATATTATAGAATACTATATAATTCCATAATGTGTCTTATTAGTATGTACATCTTTTAGTGTCATTCCCCAAAACAACAGACAACAAAGCTCATTTTATATTTGCATATGCCAGGTACGGGGTTTTCCTCCCCCATGTTTCTCACCTCTTTCAGAAGACCAGAGAGGGCACTACCTTATAGAAATTGCATATCCTTGTCTGTCTTGGAAGGTTAAAACAGCAGGACAACATTTGTCTGAAGGTTAAAGTAGTTCTGAGATTCTACTAGCAAATACTGCCTGCAGATTATGCTGGGGTTTTTTTTGTAATACTCGACAACATGGAAAAAATTCTAAGCAAAGGGGATTTTATTTTTTTACTTCCTTATTTCCACTACGAGACAGTATTTATTTTTATTAACGTTTACTTCTTGCCAGGCAGTTGATGCAATTAAAACTCGAAGTAGATTTCGAAATACACTATTTTCTTCAGAGTCTAACAGCCAAGAGTATTTTCAAACACCTTTGGGTTACCTCATATAGCAAGACTCAGTCAATGTGAATTGAAAGTACAAGTAACAAAACAGGAGGCTTTTGGCCTGAAAATAACTGAAATTATTCTCAATTAATTATAAGTGATTCAAGAGAAATTATTAATATTTGGGGATAAATACATGATGGTTTTTAATATAAGTACTTATCCCGCATGCAAGTCCCTCCATCCACCACATGACCCTAAGGACAGGAAGTGGATCAGAGAATGGCCGATGGGTCTGCAAAGATAAGGGTAACAGAAATGGGTTGTGAGCCACAGCAAGTCATGTGGCAAGTTACACTCGGTCTGCAGGCTTTGAAGTGCCTCAAAGGCCCCCTTTTACACCTTCCCACAAGTAAAAGGTAAATATTACAAAACTTCAGTCCATATAAGTTCAGATCACAAACTAACGTCCACAGCCAGCCTGCTGGAGACCATATAGTCATTGAAATTCATCTTGCCAACTGCATTATTTTATCTACATTAAGGAATATCTAGAATACAAACAAATAATGGCTAATTATAGTCTATTACTTAGTCTGAAGAGCTATCAGAATATCTTTTTCACAGAAAAAAAATATGATTGCCTCCAATCTGATTTACTCCACCACACAGGAGCACTATTAGCTCAGAAGTTTATAAATTCACTATCTTCCCTAGTAAGGTTTTAGACACAGCGACCCGGTAGATGTGAAATCCAACCTTGTCACATAGCAAGTAAAGACACATAAGGCACTGTTTAAATCTCCAGAGAGGATGAAAGGGTATCTGTAATCTGTAATCAAGAAGTACAGTCATTTATTACAGGAACTTTTTTTAGCAGCTACAGACATCCATGCATTGGGCAGGCATGTGAGTGATGGAGAAAATTTAAATGTGCTTTGATTTTACAATTATCTTTGCCATCTACTGACCTAGTTTGAGAAGTGGTTTTACATAGTTTTATCTTCACTGAGAAGCAGACATAAATAAATTATCCATCTCAATTTTGTTGGCATTTTGTTGACTTATGTATGATATGATGAGATTTCTGATGATATTGTTCTCCAGGATATTAGGATGAGTCTTCTACCAACTGTCAATGTCACATGGCGCACATGGAGGGACCACATGGAGAAGAAACATATAAGTGTATCTTCTAGGGAGATGGTCGTGTGATCTGAGTTGTCAGTATATAAATAGTACTCTGGATGTTCTTTGTTCAAAGCACAGTCTCTTGAAGTAACTTGTGACTGGCAGCAGCAGAAAAGTCAATAGGAACAAACTATCCTGACATCAACCCTGATAATGTAGAAGAAATACACCAAGATACAGACAACCACCAACTTACATAAAAAGTTTAGGAGAACTGTGGTAACACATTTATTCTTTACAGTCAAATAAGGTCTGTCTAACCTGGGGACATATTTTTTAAAAAAAATTAAAAGAGGTAGAGATTTTGGGACAAATTAATTAGCATTTCTGTGACCATGCTTTCAGTGAGATGCATATGCCCAGGCCCAAACACACTTCATTGACTGAGGTTATGACACTGCATATTCACTGCACTCTGAAAAACATGATCAGAAGAAGCCCTTCATTGATTTGTTGCTGTTTTTTTCACATGAATCTATGCAAGTGCAGGACTCTACCTGAGTACAGCAATTTGTAGCACTGAACATTATTCTGAAAATAAAATTTAATCTGCTGTTGACCAAAATCTTACAACCAAATTCTCTCAAATGTACAAGATCAATGACATTGGAATTTCAAGGCTTATTACAATAGCTTTGTAATTAGCTTGCAAAAACCTCTCAGAAACTCTAAGCTGAATATTGTGCAGTTGGGTTTCTCTTCTATGAGGCAAATCCTTGAAACGAACAAATTAGTCACAAGGCCCTTAAGGCAGAAAAGTAAGGAAAGCTTCTGTTCTCTCCAACTCCTAACACAAGGGACTTCCAATGAAATTTAAACATTATAAATAGGCAATACTCTATCATACAATTCATAATTAGACAGTGGAACTAACTGCTACAAAATGTCATTAAGGCTGAGGACTTAGCAAGGCTGGAAACAGGATTAGACATTTATATGGGGTAACAAAAATATCCAGAGCTCTAATAATTTTCCAAGATCTACTAAATATCACATTCCAGAGTTTAACCCAAACTAACCAGCCAAAGAATAGGTGGCTTCTTGTACCTTTCTCTGAAACCTCCAGTGTTGATCACTGGATACTGAAATAGCATGGACTAACAAGCCGTCTGTCACGGCAATTCCTTTGCAGTTTTAAACAAAACAATCAAGTTGATCCACAGGCTTCAGTTCAATGTGGCTAATGATCATGGTGTGTGCAGTCATAAGAACCTGAAAACCAAGGGGAATGGGAAGCAACCTCTCACAGCAGCCAAAGGTATATAAAGTGGACTGCAATGGCAAGTTTAGGTGTCGACACTACATTAAGAACCAAGCCACAGGGAATCTGTGTTCAACGGAAAGAAAAAAAAGGAGAAAAAAAAATTAAGAGTTTCTTTGGCTGTTGTGTTGTAAACCTAGTTAAAAAAAACCAAAGCCAAACTCATTAACAGTCAGACATGCAAGAGTGAAATACAACTGACTTCAGAACTGAGAAGACTGTTTAAGTTAAAAAGTTTTTTCTGCCACCACTTCTTTTTTCTTTCCTCCTCTTGGCAGCCCTGCCATATCTGTTCCTCTTTCCACAACGTAACCTGTCCTTGCTTTTCCATATCCCAGAGGATATTCTAACTCTCTAAATTGCCTTTGCATTTCTCACCTCTCTTACCAGCTCCACAAGAGACAGGTTGTGAAGGTCCACACCTAGACTGACACCTCAAAGAACAACCAGGTACCTACTGGCTCTAGAAGGCAGAACTCAACAGAAGAAGAGGAGGGGCGGGGTCAGATAATCTAGCCATAGTCCAGATAACAGAAAGCATCAGTCCACTCTTAAAAACACCAGGCTGAAAGGTTTGAAAAGAAGATGTGCCGTTAAAAAATATATAATTCCAAATCCATACACACTAATCTCTGTGTGCTAATAAGCCTATCTATAAAATATGAGATAAGGTTCTACCAAATGAAAAAAAACACCACACTGATAGTTCCTATAAAACATGGGTCAAAAGACTTCCTGTGTAAATATTTGCACTACATACTGTAAGTAACATTTCAGCCTCTGCATGCAATTATTAAATATTAAGTAAATAGCTATGGATCGTATGTACAAAGGTGAATGCAAAATTAAGATCAAAACAAGAAACAGCCCTTTGGTGTTTTGTTTTTCTTCAGAGTGTGGTAGATAATAAATATCCAAGAGCTTTCCAAGGCCTCAGAACAGATTGGATCAGTTTCTTTATGTTTCCTTTTGTAATCCTGTCACAGAAGCAACGTATCAAAAGATACAACCTGCAATTTGGCGGCAAAGAGAAACACTGCACCTCCCTCCAGTCCTTGAAGACTTTTTTTTTCTTTCTTCAAAAAGCAGAAAGGCAAATCTGACGACTTGCACTGAAGTGTTGAAATAAAGAATTTCATTAGTCAACTCTCCCCTACACTGAGAGCTCATGCTAATCCAGCAGTTCAGATACAGTAAGTCACCAACCATGGCTCTTCATAAATTTACAGCAGGCCTGAAACCATCATTGGTAGCTACTTGTCTAAGCTTACACACACAGTATGCTCCTGAGGTTTGAGGCAGGTGGCAATCTTTGGACCCCACCAGGAAAGGGACCACCTTATCCACAAACAACATACAGTCGTTCTGTTGACAAGACCCAACTCACGATAACCGCCCCCTGCAAGGGTCCCTGTCGGTGCGCAGCCGCCCATCCTTCGCCTGCACCCTACAGAGACACAGAATTACATGTACACAACCATTACTGAACTGGTTCTGCAGACACACAGAGGAATACTACACTCTCACCCTAGATTACAGCTGGAATTTAGAGCATGAACTAGTTTTCCCCAGTCTATTTCCTTAACCAACAAAATATAATTTTATAGTGTAACCACTATGGCACGGAATTAAGAAACACCTTCACTACCATGAGGGCAAAGAAAATTAATCTGAAACTGAAGAAAAAGTATTTAATATACTTATCCATATCTATGAAAAAAATTTTTTTGAGAAAACAGAAAACAAATAAAACTTATATAAGCCAATGAAGGCATTATTTAAAAACAAAAGAAAGCTTTTTGGCATTTTTGGGTAGCTGAAGGTACTTGATTTTGGTTTTCTTGATAAAGTAGAAAGTCAAAAGTCCTTGAATAAACTGATACAATGTAAGTAACATTTAGAACCTTCTTACTTGCCCTTTTTTTTCCTATAAGTGATTAATTTCATGAAATAACACCAACAATTTTTCATAAACTATAATGCAGTCTAAGAATAGGGCCCTGTATAAATTGAACACAGTAGTCACATATTTTGTGGATAGATTAAGGATAAAACTGCTAGCTCCATGCTGTGCCAGATGAAAAGGAACTGTTTGAGTACTTTAGAGCATGCATATTTAGTAGGCTATCCAAATTATTTATAAAACTTTGGCGAAAAAATTACTATTTAAGGAAAATAATATCATTCAATGAATAAGGAACAAGAAGAAATTCAGGTTCCATTCTCAGCTTCCAAGAGACTAGGCAAATCACTTCTTCCTGCACAGTTTTCCTATCTACACAATGAAGGTAGAATTTACTGATTTGGTGAAACACTTCAGAATCTGTACATGAATCTTGACATAGGAACTGAGTATTTCGGTAGCAATAAGACCTTTCCACTACACAGGTTTGCTGAACTGCTGCAAGAATTCAAAATCTCAACAGTATGTTGAGCACCATGCTATATTTACCACATTCTGTACATGTGAGCAACACACATGTATTCTGCTCCAGCTCATCACATTTAGGAAAATCCCAAGGGAACAAGTAGGTGAGCTGAATAATTATGTAGAGCCACAGAAGATTCCCCTGAAGCCTAACAGCTATAGTTAACACAAAGCAAACCAAGTCTTTACTACCTTCAGCCATTCTTTAGACATTCAGAGACACCCCAGTCATTGGAGAACAAAGTTGAGTAATATGAAAGAGCTAAGTACCAAAGAAAAAGCCTGTAAAATCTACAAAACAAACCAGACATTTACTTTAGCATCAGAACATAAATAAATAGTAATGTTTTAATAAATGATGTAGGTGTAGGGAGCCTCAGCAAGCAGCTTGGCAGTTCCACATAATACCAGTTTTGAGGTCTTCAGAGAGACTTGTCTACATGTTCTTATAGCACTGTGAAATGCAATTCACAATCCCTTTTGACAGCCTCAATTTAGACATATCCACCTTTACAGTAGGGACTCTATGCTACAAATAACTGTCACAATTTATTGAAGAGTTTCGTTACTTCTAGATAACTAAGAAGTCTCTTCATCTTGAGCACGTAGAAAGAGATCTCTAAGAGAAACACAAAAGATATGCAAAAGAAATTAAGAACAAAGGTTCGCCCTAAAAATTAAGCTCATTACTAACTTTTCTAAAAGTGAGACACTATCTTTCAATGGCTTCAGTGGAAAGCCTCATTAACTCAAGAACTTGTCACTCAATATCATTTGTATCATTATTAATAATGAAGTGTACTGGGTCTGGCTGAGCCAGAATTGGTTTTCCCCTATAGCAGCCCTCATGGTGCTGTGTTTTATGTTGGGAGCTGGCAGGGTGTTGATAGCACACTGGTGTTGTGGCTACTGCTGAGTAGTGCTTACACAGCACCAAGGCTCTTTCTGACATTTCCCCCCCTACAGTGGGACGGGGTGGGCAAGATCTTGGGAGGGGACGCAACCAGGACAGCTGACCCGAACTGACCAAAGGGATATTCCAGACCATATGACGTCTGCTCAAGTATAAAGCTGGGAGAAAGGAGGAAGGGGGTGGGGTCACCCTCGGTCCTCCGGGGCAACCACTACGCGTATTGGAGCCCTGCTTCCTGAGAAGGCCCGAATCGCCTGTTAATGGGAAGTAGAGAATAAATCTGTTTTCTTTTTTTTGCTTCTGCGCACGGACCTTTGCTTCGCTTTGCTTATATTAAAACTGCTTTTGTTTTACCCACAAGGGTTGGGTTTTTTTTTTCCTATCTTATTTTCTTTCCCCTCTTTGCCCTGTTGAGAAAAAAAGGGGAAGGGGGGTGAAGTGATAGAACGACTTGGTGGGTACCTGTCATTTAGCCAAGGTCAAACCACCACATGAAGAAATGTATTCAAAAAAATACTATGCACCACAGTCCCGTAGAGATCCAGTAATCAAGTATTAAGTCATAGAATCATAGAATCATTCAGGTTGGAAAAGACCCCTGGGATCATCGAGTCCAACCATCAGCCCTACTCTACAAAGTTCTCCCCTACACAATATCCCCCACCATCTCATCTAAACGACCCTTAAACACATCCAGGGATGGTGACTCCACCACCTCCCTGGGCAGCCTATTCCACTGTCTGACCACTCTTTCTGTGAAAATTTTTTTCCTAAGGTCCAGTCTAAACCTCCTCTGTTGGAGTTTAAAGCCATTCCCCCTTGTTCTGTCACTAATCACCTGTGAGAAGAGACCAGCACCAACCTCTCTACAATGTCCTTTCAGGTAGCTGTAGAGAGTGATGAGGTCTCCCCTCAGCCTTCTCTTCTTCAAACTAAACAGTCCCAGCTCCTTCAATCGCTCCTCATAGGATTTGTTCTCCAGGTCCTTCACCAGCTTCGTTGCCCTCCTCTGCACTCGCTCCAGAACCTCGATATCCCTCTCATATTGAGGTGCCCAAAACTGGACACAATACTCCAGGTGTGGTCTCACCAGTGCAGAGTACAGGGGGACTATCACCTCCCTACTTCTGCTGGTCACACTGTTTCTAATACAAGCCAGGATGCTGTTGGCTTTCTTGGCCACCTGGGCACACTGCTGGCTCATGTTCAGCTGCTTGTCAATTAGAACCCCCGGATCCTTTTCTTCCAGACAGCTCTCCAGCCACACCTCCCTAAGCCTGTAGCGATGCATGGGGTTGTTGTGCCCCAAGTGCAGGACCTGGCACTTGGCCTTGTTGAAGCTCGTAATATGTTAACTCATAACGTATAACAAATAACATGGTTAAAACCCAAATTTGTATTTCAAGAAAAAATAAACTGATCCATAGTATCAAATTTTACAAAGAAAGAAGAAATATTGCTGCTATGAGTGATCTCCAATGCAGGAATAATGTTTTTATCCAATCCTAAAAAAAAAAAACCTCAAAAAGTCAAAAACATGACCTATAAATCCAGAAGTTATTTCCAGGCTCTTTCACTTCTCCAGAAAAGGGCACTGCCCCTTCTCTGTACATCCAAGACAGCTAGGATATTACTGGAGAAGGAGCTACAAACCTTTACACTAAGTGTAGAAGCACAGAAGATAGCAAGCACTCTTGTTTACTAGGACACTGCTTACCACCTCTTACTTTTTTCTCTCTTTGAACAATTGTCCATGGAGTTCTTCATCTGCTTCACAATCTGCCCAGACTATCTTTCTCCTCCTACCAGTTGCCAGCTGTTCCTCATTCATGTGGACAGATGCAGCAGTTGTTCATTTCTCATTCTGAAGGATGTTAAAACAGTTGGACTTTTCCCAGTCAGGCTGGGAAGGAGAGACATAGGAAAGGAGAATGTTTTTTCTACCAAGTATTACCATCTTCTAAGTATTCTACCAAGTATTAACATCTTCTAAGAAAAATACTATTCAGCAAGTAAAACTATAACATTAGGAGAATCAAGGAGAGCAGAAACAGGAATGGACTGGTCCTCCCAACTTCTAGTGAATAGATGATGAATGCAATTCCAGCCTTACCAGTCTTGGTACTAGCAGGTATGGCTAGGACATGTGGAAAAGGGAAGTGGATAGATAGGTAGTTAGCCAGGTACCTAGGAAGATAGGTAGCTAGGAAATATCTCTGTAGCCTCAGCGCACTGAACGGGTGCACCTGCAGTCCTGCTTCCCAGGGCTCATCTGTGCAACTCCAAGAAGAGTTCAGTTCTGTCCTCTCTATACTCCACATTTGGTGGTTGCAGACAGCCCTCTCTCCTTAAGGCTGAACAAGTCCAGCTCATTCAGCTTCTCCTTGCACATCACTCAATAAGCCCAAGGCCAGCTTGCGACTGGCTTGGTAGCCCTCTGCCAGACTCACTATGGTTTATTAAAGTCTTCCTTGTACCAGGAAGCCCAAAACTGGACACAGTATTCCAGATGTGATCTCAAATGCCAGCTAGAGGGGAAGAATCACTTCCCACAATCTGCTGGCTACACTTCTCCCAACACAGCCCAAGTGGCCTTTTTTGTTGCAAGGGCATGCTGCTGATTCATGTTGAACCTGTCCTCAACCAGAAGCACAGGGCCTTTTTCTGAAAAGCTGCTTTCTTAGCAAGTCAGTGCCCAGACAGTCCTGCTGTATGGGTTTACTCCATCCTAAACACAAGATTTTGCATTTGCCTTTCTTTGAACTTCATGAGGTTCCTATCAGCTCACTTGTCCACCCTGAGTAGGTCTGCCCTCCAGCGCATTGACCACTCCCCCAAAGTTCCTATTATCCATTGACTTGCTAAGAGCGCAGCAAACCTGTCTGCTAAATTAACAATGAAACAGAGAAAACTAATAAGCACAATAATCTTGAATGGCCATCTCCTTGCCACTGCAGAGGAAGGAACACAAGATGGAACAGGAGCCCAAGAGAACTGGCTATTGAATTATGGTGATTTTTCTGAGAGTAAGAGCCTACCAATCCCAAGTATTTGCTGCATCCCCATAAAAGAGCTTACCATCCGTATACCAAACTTGACAGAAGGAGTGACTTTACAGTCCTACATATTCATTTAAACTGAAGTCAGTGGTGGTTTAAGTTAATATGATGGATTGTAAACAACTGCAGTTCAGAAGCTGGCATAAGTTTGCTTCTACCAATTTACTGATAGGGGCTGCAAACCTCTTAGAATTGCCAGAGCTTATGTGCCAATACCTCAAGAAAAAAATCACCAACAAGCTGTTCCTGCAAGAAACATCTTTCAAAGTGAATATCCGTCTGACAAAATGCATGGCTGTTAAAGTTCAACAGATTTTGTAACAATTTCTTGCAGATCTTAACCACCTTTGACTGTCTTTGACTTCTGATTTACCTCAATAAGAAAATAACAAGGTATTTTTACCCTTAATAGGAACTGAACTGAATCTGAATCCTGAATTTCTCTTTCAGAGCATGATATGGCCTTAAGAACAAGCGGAAAGATTTAAAGATGTTATGCCTCCAAGAACTCTATGTTCATACTGGGACAAGAAACATCAGTGAACTACACAAAATAGATTTTAATGCCAAATCAATCTCACCAAGAGTGATACAAAGAGACTTGCATGGCCAATGCATTTTCTTTGGAATTATTCCAACAGAGGAAACAAGAGGAAAGTAAAAAGCCAATTTCTACCCACAAGATTTTTCCAGCATCTCCTACAAAACATTTCACTTTCTCTACATAGAAACAAATCCAGATGATGGCACTATGACAGGTGACAGTCAACTGGTAGAGCACAGACGGGCCTTTTTTAACAGGCCAACAATGAGCTATCAAGCTTAGTAGCTAGAGATTCACTCAAGAAAAATCTTCAAGGCTCCAATCAATACTGCTTGCAAATTCTCTGTTTGACTGACAAGGAGAGAGGGAAGGCAAGGGAGGACAGCCCACGGCCTCAGGTTCCCCGGGGAGGGGAACAACAGTATAGTTACACATCTGTAATCAGTCACTGCAGGGAGAGAGGAAGGGTGAAGGCCGTGGTATCCTGCTTGCCTGCCTTTCAGCACACAATAGCTGTCTCCGAGTTTGAAGGCTGATTTGTCTTGGATCCCCACAGTCAATGGCAAGAATCGGCTTCTCCAACCCATTCTCTGTCTGTGCCTAAGACAAGCTCTTGCTCTAACCTATCTTTGGGAGGGATCCACATCTCTCCACTGACCTCATATTATGCCTTTAGTGTCTAACCAAAATACTTTGGGTCGGAGCCTAAAGATAACAGCCATGCATATTTTTCTCTTTGCTACTTCTGCAGGAAACTATACATTGGGCACCTGGGTGGGGAGGGGAAGACAACAGTACACACAGATGCAGCAGATCTTTCCAGCAATATGACCAGCAAACAAAAGGATCACCAAATGCAACACACACCATTAAAAAAACAAAACCCTGAATGCACCCTGAGACAAGCCAGCAGTCCTTCCAAGTCAGAGCTGTGGTGAGTCACTGAAAGGCTTATATTCCGTCTGCCCACATCCTACGTGCACCTCCCTTTCCTAATTTCTGGCTAAACATCTTCTGCTGCCTGTGATGAATACAGTTTCTGTTGCTGCAAAGCACAAACACTTCTCAGACTAGGCTATCAGCAACCCATAACAGGCAGACATCTCAGCATCTGGAAGACTGTAGTTTTAAAGATCTGACAAGGAATAATATCTGAACTTAGGTGGTAATTAAACTGTCTGAGCAACGCTAAGAACAGATACATTATCTTTTAATATCAAAATGAAGTACTATTAGAGAACACAAAGCACCTCTCTACACAGGAAACATACAAAATGGATCCTTCTCTTGCTGCTGGGAGCTCAACAGATACTCATATGTTTGATCACACATTTGACATCACACTATTGCTCCTACTGACTACTGCCAGCTTTTCTGTGCAATCACGCTTGTATAAATTCACATATCTCATACAACTTTAAATGACTTTCAGAAATAAATTTTCCTATTAGCCATTTATTATATAATGATTTATGGTAAAATTTCTTGAATGCTACACTGAGCTTCTACTCTGGGGAGGTGGTGGGGAAGAAAACCCAAGAGACATAAAACTGAACTAAGTAGACCACTGTGCTAATTGGGGGGGGGGGGGGGGGGGACGGGGGGGGGACGGGGACACATGACACACAGGGAAAGACACATTCAAAAGAAGTCCCAAGAAATCCACTGAATTATTAAAAAGTTACATTTTATGTTTTGTGGCTTTAGAGATTGCAGGGGGGAGGTTTCAACAAAAATCAACAATCTGTAAAACTGTCATTTTCTGTCACATGCAATATTTTCATGATTAGTGAACACAAAGCATTTAAGAGAGAAATTTAGAAAGCTGCAGAAGAAATACAAATGTACTTGAGAGGAAACAAGAGAGACCAAAGCATTTAGTTCTCTGAAATATCCAGTACTGTCATAAAAATAGACTGAAGCTGTAAATCCTAGCTCTGTAACTCGTGCTCAGACAAATAGTTTCAGTATCTGATATCACACTATTTGTAAATTTTCTTACTGCTAATTTAATTCTCAACTGAATCAGAGATCACACTTTCATATCTGCTAAGACAAGGATCTTAGGAGTTCCTTTGTGGTACCTTTCCAAATCTCTCATAAATCCATTTAAATTGACCTAGGGCTTTCTAAAAATCACCATTTTCTGTATTTTTCCCTGACTTCATTGTACAGCACCAAGAGCACACCTTCATGGGAAACAGACAAAATGGATCCTCTTTTCCTCCTGCTGGGAGCCCTGGATACAGGCACACTTTTGGTTCTCCATTCAGCATCTCACAGTCACTTCTGCTGACTAACCCATTCTGTACACTCCACCACTATTATTTTTCCATTAGACCACTTACCAGCAAACTAATTGTGCAAATTGGAAGCATCTTCAGTTCAACAAAATAAAACCTTATCCACATAACAATAGACTCGGCCAGAAACTATCTAAGTATTTCGACACATTACCTATGGCCAGAGTAGAATACCTTTTGTCTAGGGAACTGTCTACAGATCACCACCTCCTGTTGCCAACTCTTCCAACTGAACCTTTATCTCAACTGTGGTAGACAATTGTAGTACAGTTCAAATCCTAATGATGATGTGTGTTTTATATACTACAGCATCTTCTGTTTCCTCTGTAAAACAAAGCCAGACCCAAAACCTCTGTAAGAGCTGAAAGAAGCTGAGTATTAAATAGCACATGGGCAGTAAAGTACACATATTAGAAAGTGCCAAAACCAATACTATATGGGTGAAATTACTCAACCAGTTCTATGATGGATAGCAGGTTAGATGATCATAGTATTTTCTTCAGCCTTAAGCCTATGAATTAGTGCCTAATTCTGCCTATTTCCATAAACAGACTGCGATCTTCAGTTACAAGTATCACACATTATTTTCCCCATCATCCCAGCAATCTGAGAACAAACAAGAGCGCCAGCAGTGGAATTCCTGCATCATTTACTGCAAAAAACGGAATATTCATTCAAGTTAAAAAAGAAATTTTAAAAAAATGTTTCTGACAATTAACAGCCCTGCCTCTACCTCTCAGGAGCCATCTTCCATCCAAAACCATTTTTTTCCGTCTTGAAATTATTATCAACAAAACCAAAATCCTGCTCTTTCTTTTGAAGTTCTATCTTCTGTTTTACCACCAGTCTCTGCTACTTATGGTCTTCATTACTCACAGTTGAGTTCCTTAGTTGGGAATTAGTTCTTACTTTTTCTTTTTCCCCTAGAGCAGCAGCTAAGAGCTACATATTTTAATTATCGAAACCAGCACACATATACAAATACTACAAAAGGAAATACATGATTATATCAGTATTTTTCTGAAGTTGATATGTCTCATTTTAGCCTGCTGACTTCAATGGGGACAAGAATCATATCTTTATATATGGTTTTGTAGCAGTCAATAGGAAAAAAAATTTGAATAAGATCTTTGGCTACTGTCATAACACACCTATTTTATATAGGATTAAGTCTGGAAGTAGTGGGAACTGTAAGAATTGGTACCATCATTCTGAGATATCGTCATAATATTCCAGATGCCACTTCGCTATCAGATCCTGTTCAGTGGAAGTTTGTATTGTAAGCATCTCCCAGAGAAAGAACAGGGGTCACAGACTGATGCCCATTTCATCAAAGGTCTTGAAAGAAGGTTGCATGCCTTCTATTATTCTAAAAATCACCTCTTCTTCTTTGGAAGTCAACACACACTCTAAAAACTGTAGTTAACCTAACAGCCAAAACTCGAGCAGCAAACATAGTTAGCTCAATATAAGTCATCACTGACAAGCAGCAAACATGCAGAAACCCAGGTTTAAAAGAAAACAGTGTTACGGCTCTGTGTCTCATGGAATAACAACCTATGTTTTTTCCTGCTAAGTTGAATCTTGTTTTTTGAGTATTGATCCTTGATACGATCAAACAAAAAAGGGGAAAAAAAACCCTCTGGAACAAGTGGAAATAGATCAAACTATTTATAAAATGTTCAAAAATAAACCTTCGTGTGTGACCACACAGTTTGTTACCTGTAAATACAGAGAGCATCTGTCTGTCTTCCACAAACAATACAAGGATGTAGACGTTACAGAAATACAGTTGCATTTCACCTGGCAGTTTGATGCAGCGTACTTGCACATGACAACACATTGATTTTACTTCTACCTCCATGCAGACATCTATGTAAAGAAATCCATTAGGCAGACAGTTCTCATCTCTATTGACTGACAGAGTGACAATCGAATACTTTTCACCTTCCAAACTGACTGACAGCTAGACACTTAAACAAGCCTTCAAGTTGCAATAATAGTATGAAACACTTTCAATTACCTGAATCAAACAAATCCATGATCCCACTAGTTGAATGTATTTTTCTGTCTGCTGCTATGCCTGGCTTGGTTTACATTGGTGTTTGGGCAATTCAGATCCCTAACAAGAATGTTGCAAACAAACAGCAGCCCAGGGTTTCTAAACAATGAGATATACCTAAAGCAGTCTTACTGCATGCATTTTTGTGACCAGAAAAAATAAATGCAGCTAGCCTTTTGAATCACTTGCTTTCTAGCCTAGTATGAAAGCAAATCTTTTAAACTTACAAAAAAATGCATGGGAAATAGCTACATCATTAGATAAGTGTCTTTCTACTACTAGTAAATGTTAAGTGCCAGCTTGCCTTTAAAAGGTGAACAATTTTTTTTAGTAAAATGAAATCATAACAAACAGTATGTTAACTTCGGGGCTAAATATATGCACAGTTTGGCCAGTTTTCTAACTCAAATTCCAGATATTTTTCTAAGTAATTCAAATTTTAATGAATGAAATTCTCTCCAATTAAAACCTGAATTTATTTAGGGTATAATAATGAACAACTGAATTTGACAGAGAAACAACAAATTGGGAAATTAGATTTTTCAGATACGACAGCTCTTAAGTAATCAAAACCACACATACTTGCATTTTACAATTTCTACAATGAATAACTAAGGTTGGAAGTATCTAATGTTCTGTAGACATCAATATGTGTTGCTGCAAGACATTCAGCATGATCAGACTGAAATATCTAAATGAACATGCTTATGAGTTAAACATATACACTGCATAACAGGCAAACAAGTAGGATCAGGGTGCGCTCTAATGTACTGTAATTGGGTTGACAGAAATAAAAGGAAAAGTCAGAGTCCATCAAGAACTGTTCAGTAAAAAACACACAAAAAGCAAAAGATTGTCTTTACAATTGAACAGTTGCATCAAAAATGGTCAAAGCAGTTTAAAAGACATAATTTTATGTTCTGAGAAAACAAGAACTGAAAATAAACCACGTTTCCATATAGTTCCCTTATAAAAACTGGCTTTTAAGCCATGTTATGTCTAAGGAGGTTGAGTACAGTTACTAACTTTTCCCCTCCCTCTCTATGCATGGCTTGTTTTGTTTGGAACCCAGGCAGGTAACAGATAATCTTTACAAAAACCCAGTGTTGCTTTGCAAGCTCCATCACAGTTTAAACGTACACAACCAAAACAACTGAAAAGACTTACTTCTTTTTTTTTTTTTTTCAAACAACGACCAGACCTTAAAATAAATGTAAAAAAAACCCAAAAATCAACCCACAAACAAACAAAAAAACCAACCAAACCCCCAAAACCCACGGTCTGAATTCAGCACATAAGTCTATGCTAAATCTACAGTATTTGAAATCATATATGGTATTCTGTTGCTATTATGAAAATAATATTTTTAAATATTTTGAAAATAATGTCACAACACCAGTTTTACAGTATTAATAATTTAAAGGATCTTTAAGAAAATGTTTTATCAGTTTCTTTCTTAGAAATAAATTAAATAATTAGCAGGAAAGCAATTACTTGAAAATTACAATTCTCTTCTAAGGTTACCGTGCTTAGCATTTCTTCTTTTTTTTTAATCAGTCAATACTATTTGAGGGCGTCAATATAGAATTTACTGTGCACACAACATAAAATGACTCTTTCAGAAGAGACTTGCTGTTGCACACTATACAGCAAATTGATTTTCTGAAAAGGAATGCAGCCTGTACTTAACCTAACAGTGTAACCTTGTTGTACTACATGAAAAGGGATCATGCATATTGATTTCTTTATTACAATTCCTCTTGTGATCAGTAAACATTTGTAAACCCTTCTTCTCAGAAAAAAATATTTTTCTACTTTGAAATTAGCAAATATAAACAGGTTTCAGTTTTGAATTGTGAAACTCTCCTTTTCACAGGGAGATAGGTGCCAGACTATTCTGGTTTTCTTTGCCAATATTTTAGGGGTACATTTTTCTTCAAGTTGCAAAAAGCAAGCATTGGATTGATGCCACTGACAAATCACTAGTTTTGCTAAACTTAGAAAGTTTTTCTTAAAAAACAAAGTTATATTCTTGATGTACATATTCATTCTCCTTTAAAAATAATGACTTGCGTACAAAAAGAGCAAACCAGAGAAAAAAGAGAGAGGCACTATCACGGGGAAAAAAGTAGAAGACCTAGTACAGTATCTACCCTGATAAAACTAAATTAGAACAGTAACAGAACACGAATTTTACATTGCTTTCTTTTGAACACAATTAAACTTCAGAGTCTGTTAACACGTAGTTTCTGGTATCGATGTAAGCAATTAAAAATTTTCAACCAAAATGTTTTGTGAGGCGTAATTACTATAAGGTCACTAGATATTATTTGGAGTCAGTTTAGTTTATCACATTACGACATGACAGGACGTGAGGCAAAAATTATAAATTCCTTCCCTAAATCTGTCCTTTTCTGATTTAGATGGATGAAGAATAATTAACTCTTAATTATTCAGATGACTTCAAGGCAGTTTCAGGATTCAGTAAAGAATGCAGTCATTTTAACCAAGGAAAGCAGTCTCCTATCATTTATCAAATCTTGCAACTTGACCAATGATGAATAAAAAAATCTATGTTTACCCATAGCCCTAACTGCTACCTTAGAGGTTGTTAAGCAACAAAATTTCCTTTAAATTCTACCATATGCAAATTATCAGATGCAATTTGCATTTTAAAGTATTTAACTCTACATATTTATTGGATTTTGAGGCCATGCTGATCATTGATTTATGTGCTTCTGGCAATCATATTTCCATATTTGTATGATTTTGATGACAGTAATAATTCAAATATGCAGAAAGTTGTTCTTTGAACAATATCTTTAATTACGTCCTCAAAGCATCATTGTTTTGCCTGGTGTCCTGACAAAAATGGTTTGAAATGAGAAATGGCATTATGATCCAAAATGCACAGAAGTACATTTGTCCTTTGCTGTCTAGTACCAAATGCACAGAAATGACTTTTCATGTTAACCAATCCACAGCCCTAACCAGTCTGCAAAGCCCAGCAACCTTGCACGTAAATACTTTATTAATTCTGACACACTTTCACGACAAATTCAATCACAGTTCATAAGATTTCTGTTCAAAATGCAAAACCTGCCCCGTTTACTTTGCCGCTAACTCAGAAAGTTTTGCTGCCACGTTTTTTTATTAAAGTTGTCACAAATTATGTGCACTCTTACGAAAGCTATCAAGAACTGTAATCATTAAAAGATCCACAAATATTTTGCCCATTTACTTCTCAAACACAACCATCAACCATGTCTTCTGTCACCACTATAAGAACAGTTTCTTTTAAGACAACTTTTGTCACTGGAACACATGTATAAACTTTTTAGAATAATTGTTCACTCATGTACAAATATACAAGAGTAATGCATTAGCCTACACGATGAACTTGTGTTTTAGTTAAGCATTCCTATTTATACTAATGTTCATTTAAATATTGTGCAAAAGTCAAATATTATCAGAATAATACAACATTTTATTTTAGTGCAGCATAGATTTACTCATTTGCCGTTTCCATAAGTGGTGTTCTACATAATACTCTTTTTGCCTCGTTCAGGGACAATCTAATATTTAAAACAAAATAAACAACAGACCCTTTTTCAAGTTATATATAATTTAAGAAGATACTGTTTCTTTTAAAAAATGCATAAGTAGTTCCATAAATAGAGTTGAAATTAACCTAAATTTATCAACATTTTTCCATCTGTAAAACACACAATATTAAATTCTTATGAAATCATTAGGCATACAGTTTGCTTACTCAGAATCAAAACATACTGCAGCATAAATGGTTGGTTTTCTCTCCGATCTTTCTAAAATATGTTTTACAAAAAGAACCTCCTTTGTATATTCCATCCTGCCAGATAGGCAAAAGCAATAATGAAGGTATGTAGCAACTATGATGTTCGTTAAAATATAAAAGCAAAACCAAAGGAGAAACCCTCTACTCTTCACAATAGTGGCTTATTTTTTGGCCTGCAAATATCTCAAAACCATAGTTTTTCTTCAGAAAGACTTGAATATTTTATTTATGGATGTTGGACTCAAATTTAGTACACACTGTAACTGTACAAAGCTCTGCTTTATTTTTTTATGAGAGCACCCCAGGCAAACAAACATATAATATAGACCTGATGTCAGCCACCCTAATATACTTGTTACAAACTCCCCAGGTAGAAGGAAAGAATTCACAAGTTTATTATATCTACTACTTATCTCATTTAAATATAAGCTCCTCAGATCAGTAAATAAAAAGGAAACAGGTGTAATTTTGTTTGTGTCATCCTTTAAGAGAGACATTTACTATTTTGTTAAATATTATGGCGCACCACCATACTGAACCTAAACTCAACTATCAAAATGCATTTTAAAGACAACTGCACTTTCACTGTGATTCTTGATTCACTGTAATGTAAATGTCTTGTTCCAAGAAAGCATACTGTTAGTAAAATACACGACATTTGCTGAACAACCTTTAAGGAAATAATTAGATAAAGACAAGCTGCTGCTTTTCAGCCCCTATCAGATTAAAAATGTTTACCTCTTTACCAGACAGGTATGATGCACTTATTATCAAAATTATACAAATAAGTTTACCATTAACTAGATGTGTTAGCAATAAGTAAACACACAATCTGTGCAAAAAGAATTCCTTGTAATAGCAGTAAGTAAACACACAATCTTGTGCAAAAAGGTTCCACGTTTTACTTTAAATCCTTCTAAAGATCATAAAGATAAATGCCTTTGCAACGTTTGAATCTATTTGTAACACACAAGTGCTGCTGCTGGAGGTGAAGTTAAACCAGCGTTTTCACAGGGAAAGTGGAAAATTAATTTGAGCCTCTCCCTCCGACACTCCCTAGTGGCTAAGCACGGAGGGGCACTGCCGACCCCGGCCCACTGCCAGACGTCCGGGGCCATGGCGCAGGCAGAAGCACAGGCAGCGGCGCAGGCAGAGGTGCAGGAAGCGGGCTGGCCACGGCTGCCTGTGCCGGGAAACCCTCTGGGCAAGGTACAAGGAGAGGCAGCCCAGAGTGCCAGCCTTTACAGATTAGGGAAGCAAAAAAATCCCGTGTGTGTAACGCTTGGTCGTTGTCCCACGAGGAGCGAGCGCCATGGCCATGCGCGCCACTGCCAAGAATTGGGAGGTGAGGGAGGCAGCCTGTGAGTTTCATACCGGGCAGGGAAAGAAAATGACAGCGCGGCATCCTGGTGTATTAACAGTCCTGTGCCCCTGTACCGAGTCACTCACACACAGACAGGATTTTTCAGTTCTGATTCTCTGTGTCTCTGCATCCGTCCATTTAAACTAAACTTTTCACATCTGTGCGCGTGTGTGATTAAATAATCTAAGACTATGGAAAAGAGAGACATAACAGTTCAGCTGAAATTAAATCCCAGAAAGGGGAAAAAAACAGTAATAAGGTCCAATTCACTGCGAGTAGTGAATCGTTTGTCGAAATGCTTTATCTAGGAAGCATAGTACACAAAAACAACAATGAACACACTTAATAAATCTCTAAATTCTTCCTAAATAATTAGATAAACAAATTCTGAAGGGTTTTCCAAGAAATTTAAATATGTCATTAGACACAAGTTTACATGACTAGAAATACATCCTAAGCAAATAATGTTTAGCATCCCACAGTCCTTTCTTAGAGGCACAATTGTTACCTTAGTGATTTCTCCCTCTTTTTTCTTCTCCCCCCCAAACACACCCCCCCCCCCCTTCCTTTCTATAGCCCATTAAAGTGCTCCAGGGACTACTTATTCTGCATCCCTTGTTATGGCCATAATTGCCCTCCAAGTACAATCCTTCCCATGACTGAGATGTCCTAAACACAGCCAGGTGCTCTCCTGGGCAGCTGACATATTTCCACAGTGTTAAGGACCGAGTACTGGGCACATCCCGGTTCCACGAACACCAGAGGGGACAGAACTAACACTGTTTACCTTATTAAAATCTGTGATTCTTGATGAACTTTTTGTATATGCTCTCGAGAAGGGGTCAAATACATCTTCCTCCTAGAGGATGAACTCCTTTAATGAATCATGTGGCTACAATAAAAATCTAAACATACAAGAAAGCTGAGATTTTACACATATAATCCAAAATATACAATTTTAGAGCTCAAGAATAACACAGAATTCATTTATTTTCTAGAATACTCAACCCAGTATTAAACTGTAAAACTATTTTGTAAACAAATTAAATTTTGGCCCTTAAGACTACGACATTGTAACTAAATGGGTAAATGAAAAATATTTTAGTTACAGCTAAGGCCTCTCAATATATTTCAGGGATAATGAATGAATCCTTAAATCGATACCATAAAATATACAGAATTTATAAATAATTAAGACATTTATCTTCATGGTAGAGAATAAAGTTATTGTATGTAGTTTAGATATGAAAATGAAATTCCTGGATAAAACTGGTACCATTTTTATCATTTGTAGAGCTCAGTAGCACTGCTTATTAATAATAGATTAAGCAGTTGTAGCCAGCTATATAAATTGGCAGTTGATTGCAAAGGGACCTAAAATTGCAATAGCACAGCATAGCAGTTAATGCAAAAAATGGCCCTTTCATTTGTAAAATAACAAAAATCTGCACCTTAAATTGCTGCGCTCAGCTTGTAGCTGTTGTAAGGCAAAAATGAAAGTAATACAATAAAATTAAAGCGATATGGTAGTAGCATTTACCAGCAAATATGAGTACAAATAAAAGTCAGTTTCAACACTTCCTCCTCACTGAAAATTAAAGCAAAATATTCACTAGTTTACATGATGAATTCAGAATCATTCGATCTGAGAAAGTCAAAAGGCATACCTAGTATTTCAGTGTTGTACTGTGAGCTACTTCATACAGTACAAACGAGTAATATACCTTTGAAAGAATTCCATTCTGCGAACTGCTAATGAGTAGCTTTTCAGAAGCAAGCTGCTTTTCCAGGGGCTTAAAAGAAATTCCTTTGTATCAACTTAGTTGTATGCAAATTAGGTTTAAAAAAAGAAAGACCTGGATGGAAATTGAGCGTAATGAAACCTTGCAAAGTACAACATAGATGAAATGCAAGGGTAAACATACTTTTGTATGTGTTAAAGTCACCGCTTCATGCTTAACACTGAAAAGGCTTACTAGAAAACATCTGCTTCTATAAAAGCTAAAGTCAACTTGGCAAAAGCAAGTGATAAACGGCCAGTTTCCATTTAAAATGCCTAAACCCAGAAACAAAATAAAAAGAATGTTGAGACTCTGAAAGTGTTTATAAAACTAACATACAGTTTTTCAGTGATTCAGTTCCTTCAGTGTTTGGATAGTATAAGCGTTCTTCTAATCATGCACAATTAGAAATACTAGGAAACTGCAACAGATGTAGAGTCACTCATATTATAAAAGCTTGACTAACAGGAAAAAGTATTATAACATTTTTCTGTAGTTTGAAAAAGGTGTACATAGAAAAGTAGTGAATAGTGCATGACTAAGCACATGAAATAAGAAAAATGTACAGGTCAACTCATTTATAGTAATTCAACCTTCATCTTCTGATTTACTTACTGTAAAAAATCTATTATAGCCACAATTTGGTAGTGAACTGTAGCCATCTACTGGAATGAACAGATAAAGCAAATGTTTAAGACAATGTTCCTCCCCAGGAATTTAGCTTGCTTTGCATGCTCTCTAGTATACGACAGAAAAACGAACGGTGCTAGATGCTATTAATACTGGAAAAGGAATAGCTCTCTGAGCCAGCGCAGGCTAAACAATGTCAAAAATACACTAATTTATTTGGCAAGCACATCTTAAAAAAAAAAAAAAAAAAAAAAAAAAAGGCAATACTTTTTATAATAGTAATACATAGATTGTTTGCTATAAACAGTGACATTTTATCTTGTGATCACTGTATTTACATTTTCAAAAGCATATAATAGCAAGTGTTTCAAGTGAAACAAAATATTACTTACTGAATATTTATTTTAAAGCAAATCAAATTAAATAATTTCAGTGCTTTATGAATTTAGGACAGTGTATTTCATTAATCACCATTGACATGTAACATAGTACTAATAAGCTTAACTTTCTTTTAAAAACAAAAACATAAAAAAATCAACCTATACCAAAGTCTGCTGCTGTTCTGAAACATGAGAGCTTATCCCAATACTCAGGGCAATATTCTGAGTACAGCAACTCTGGTTGCATCCAATTGTCATGAGGTAAGGAGGCATGTATTAATATTCCTAGAGGAATTAATTCAACCTGTGTTCAGCTTTTAAGTACATCTTCTAAGACATCTCAAATTCTACCAGAAAAGGAGTGAATGTTAAAGGGGCAGGAGGGACCTGCAGAAAAATCCAAATCTGTTATGGAGGAAAAACAACCAGCAGAAAGAGATGATACCTTTTATTAGACTAGATGGTACTACTGGAAGAGTGAGCAAGCTCTCCTCTGAGGCTCAGAGGAAGGGACTGAGCTGGAAAGTACGTCTGCTTCTTCCAGAGGTATAGTTTCATCTACAAGCATCACTTCCTTGTATCTCCAAGACCCATCATCATGGCTGCTATAACACGACTACTAGTAATCTGTTCTCAGAGAAGACGCTACTAGTAGTGCAGTGCCAAAGGACAGTAATTCAGTCCCAAGCTGCAGGTATCAAGATATGTCATCAGATATAGAGATGCTAATAAAATTGCTGACAATTTTTGAAAGGGGAAACCAGCCACAGTAAGATCCTGTTGTTCCATTCTTAGTGCAGTTTTTGGCCAATTTAATTTCTGTTATGAGGGGACTCACACATTCCCCTCTGTCCTCTAGGCGTTCTGGCCCTACACAAGCAACGTCAGAGTCTCTTCCAAACATTTCAGGTGTCCTAAGGCACTCAGTTCACATTATTCATAAATGCAGCAGAAACATGTTTTCTGTTGCATTTGAGCCCTAAAACAGGAGATTTCTCAAGATTTAATGTCTGCCTTGAGTAAAATTAGCCCATCAAAATAAGGTACAATGTTTAATCACCACAAAAGAAAGGCAATCCAAGAAGATGGGAAGCAATAATGGTCTACATCTTTAACCTTATGAGTTGTTTCTGGAACTGTTACCTGAAAAAGGGGACAAATACAGCTGGTAAGGGAAGTGGAGGATACTGACAGCATTCAAAGAGCAGCAGCAAATCACTGAAATGTATACACACACACACACAATCACACACACGGAGTACACCCTACAAAATGGGAGAGTGACTAGAAAATCCTTATGACATGATTAACCCCTCTGTAACTCTGCCTCTACGGCTCAGAGGAAGCCAGCACAGTATTAAGCAAAAATTATTACACAGAACAAGCCAGCAGAGCTTTGCAGTCAGAGGAGTGTTAAGGTCTCCTCAACTGTGCCTGAAATTTCATAAGTACATTTGAAGATCTGCTCCAGTGTATTTACCATGAGACCAGCAATGCCACATGTGACACTCAGCTATTCTTTTCAAAAAATTCTTTATCTAAGCTTTATGACCTTAGAAGATCAGCACCATTCAGTAGTTCCAAAAGTCACAAATCACTGGCTAATGAAGTGAAATGTAACTAAACAATTTTAAATAGGGGACAACATCTTGGCAGATCACTTACAAAAGCCCATTAATGAAATTAATTAGTTAAGGTATAAACAGTAAAACTTCTACTCAGCAAATTCAGCCAGATTAAACTCTCTACATTGATGGGCTCATTCATTGACGAAACCATTTTTTCTACAGCAAATGGGGAGAAATTTGTATAAACTATCCCACTAGGCAGAACTGGTAGTGAGCAGATGGGGTAGTAACATCTTTAACCAGCACCATTAAGTCTCAAAAAGGATAAATATACTCATGCTTCAAATCATAAAGCAACCATGCATTGTCATCAGGAGTTGGTGGGGAAAAAAGATAAAACAACAAACAAATCAGAAAAACCCAGCACTCCACCCCCTGCTATTAGGAAAGTTTACTCAGTTACTGCTCAGTACAACTCCTCTTACAG